>NW_027473469.1:0-302203 GCF_050947335.1 Megachile rotundata | reverse complement strand
TATCAAGCTAACTCATATTATTAGCCATATTATGCTTATATGATCGACAGAACGACAATTACTATACTCATTATTCTTATTTTTATCAACCTAACTCATATTATTAGCCATATTATGCTTAAATGATCGATAGAACGACAATTACTATACTTATTACTCTTATTATTATGAATCTAACTCATATTATTAACCATATTATGCAGATATGATCGATAGAACTACAATTACTATACTCATTACTCTTATTATTGTCAAGCTAACTCATATTATTAGCCACATTATGCTTATATGATCGACAGAACGACAATTACTATACTCATTATTCTTATTTTTATCAACCTAACTCATATTATTAGCCATATTATGCTTAAATGATCGATAGAACGACAATTACTATACTTAATACTCTTATTATTATGAATCTAACTCATATTATTAACCATATTATGCAGATATGATCGATAGAACTACAATTACTATACTCATTACTCTTATTATTAGCCATATTATGCTTATATAATCGATAGAACGACAATTACTGTACTTATTACTCTTATCATTATCGATCTAACTCATATTATTAGCCATATTATGCTTATATGATCGATAGAACGACATTTTACTTTACTTATTACTCTTATTATTATGAATCTAACTTATATTATTAGCCATATTATGCAGGTATGATCGATAGAACGACAATTACTATACTTATTACACTCACTATTATCAATCTATCTCATATTATTAACAATATTATGCAGATATGATCGATAGCACGACATTTACTATACTTATTACTCTTATTATTATCAATCTAACTCATATTACTAGCCATATTATGCTTAAATGATCGATAGAACGACAACTACTATACTTATTACTCTTATTATTATCAATCTAACTCATATTATTAGCCATATTATGCTTATATGATCGATAGAACGACAATTACTATACTCACTACTCCTATTATTATCAATCTAACTCATATTATTAGCCATACTATGCTTATATGATTGACAGAACGACAATTACTGTACTTATTACACTTACTATTATCAATCTAACTCATATTATTACCCATATTATGCAGATATGATCGATAGAACGACAATTACTATACTTATTACACTCACTATTATCAATCTAACTCATATTATTAACAATATTATGCAGATATGATCGATAGCACGACATTTACTATACTTATTACTCTTATTATTATCAATCTAACTCATATTACTAGCCATATTATGCTTAAATGATCGATAGAACGACAACTACTATACTTATTACTCTTATTATTATCAATCTAACTCATATTATTAGCCATATTATGCTTATATGATCGATAGAACGACAATTACTATACTCACTACTCTTATTATTATCAATCTAACTCATATTATTAGCCATACTATGCTTATATGATCGACAGAACGACAATTACTGTACTTATTACACTTACTATTATCAATTTAACTCATATTATTACCCATATTATGCTTATATGATCGATAGAACGACAATTACTATACTTATTACTCTTATTATTATCAATCTAACTCATATTATTAGACATATTATGCTTATATGATCGACAGAACGACAATTACTATACTTATTATTCTTATTTTTATCAACCTAACTCATATTATTAGCCATATTATGCTTAAATGATCGATAGCACGACAATTACTATACTTATTACTCTTATTATTATGAATCTAACTCATATTATTAACCATATTATGCAGATATGATCGATAGAACTACAATTACTATACCCACTACTCTTATTATTATCAATCTAACTCATATTACTAGCCATATTGTGCTTAAATGATCGATAGAACGACAACTACTATACTTATTACTCTTATTATTATCAATCTAACTCATATTATTAGCCATATTATGCTTATATGATCGATAGAACGACAATTACTATACTCACTACTCTTATTATTATCAATCTAACTCATATTATTAGCCATATTATGCTTATATGATCGACAGAACGACAATTACTGTACTTACTACTCTTATCGTTATCGATCTAACTCATATTATTAACCATATTATGCAGATATGATCGATAGAACTCCAATTACTATACCCATTACTCTTATTATTATCAATCTAACCCATATTATTAGCCATATTATGCTTATATGATCGATAGAACGACAATTACTGTACTTACTACTCTTATCATTATCGATCTAACTCATATTATTAGCCATATTATGCTTATATGGTCGATAGAACGACAATTACTATACTTATTACTCTTATTATTATCAATCTAACTCATATTATTAGCCATATTATGCTTAAATGATCGACAGAACGACAATTACTATACTTATTATTCTTATTTTTATCAACCTAACTCATATTATTAGCCATATTATGCTTAAATGATCGATAGAACGACAATTACTATACTTATTACTCTTATTATTATGAATCTAACTCATATTATTAACCATATTATGCAGATATGATCGATAGAACTACAATTACTGTACCCATTACTCTTATTATTATCAATCTAACTCATATTATTAGCCATATTATGCTCATATGATCGATAGAACGACAATTACTGTACTTACTACTCTTATCATTATCGATCTAACTCATATTATTAGCCATATTATGCTTATATGATCGATAGAACGACAATTACTATACTTGTTACTCTTATTATTATCAATCTAACTCATATTATTAGCCATATTATGCAGATATGATCGATAGAACGACAATTACTACACTTATTACTATTATTATTATCAATCTAACTCATATTATTAGCCATATTATGCTTAAATGATCGATAGAACGACAATTACTATACTTATTACTCTTATTATTATCAAGCTAACTCATATTATTAGCCATATTATGCTTATATGATCGACAGAACGACAATTACTATACTTATTATTCTTATTTTTATCAACCTAACTCATATTATTAGCCATATTATGCTTAAATGATCGATAGCACGACAATTACTATACTTATTACTCTTATTACTATGAATCTAACTCATATTATTAACCATATTATGCAGATATGATCGATAGAACTACAATTACTATACCCATTACTCTTATTATTATCAATCTAACTCATATTATTAGGCATATTATGCTTATATGATCGATAGAACGACAATTACTGTACTTACTACTCTTATCATTATCGATCTAACTCATATTATTAGCCATATTATGCTTATATGATCGATAGAACGACAATTACTATACTTATTACTCTTATTATTATCAATCTAACTCATATTATTAGCCATATTATGCTTAAATGATCGATAGAACGACAATTACTATACTTATTACTCTTATTATTATCAATCTAACTCATATTATTAGCCATATTATGCTTATATGATCGATAGAACGACAATTACTATACTCACTACTCTTATTATTATCAATCTAACTCATATTATTAGCCATATTATGCTTATATGATCGACAGGACGACAATTACTGTACTTATTACACTTACTATTATCAATCTAACTCATATTATTAGCCATATCATGCTTATATGATCGATAGAACGACAATTACTATACCTATTACTCATACTATTGTCAATCTAACTCATATTATTAGCCATATTATGCTTATATGATCGATAGAACGACAAGTACTATACTTATTACTCTTATTATTATCAATCTAACTCATATTATTAGCCATATTATGCTTATATGATCGACATAACGACAATTACTATACTTATTATTCTTATTTTTATCAACCTAACTCATATTATTAGCCATATTATGCTTAAATGATCGATAGAACGACAATTACTATACTTATTACTCTTATTATTATGAATCCACCTCATATTATTAACCATATTATGCAGATATGATCGATAGAACTACAATTACTATACCCATTACTCTTATTATTATCAATCTAACTCATATTATTAGCCATATTATGCTTATATGATCGATAGAACGACAATTACTGTACTTACAACTCTTATCATTATCGATCTAACTCATATTATTAGCCATATTATGCTTATATGATCGATAGAACGACAATTACTATACTTGTTACTCTTATTATTATCAATCTAACTCATATTATTAGCCATATTATGCAGATATGATCGATAGAACGACAATTACTACACTTATTACTATTATTATTATCAATCTAACTCATATTATTAGCCATATTATGCTTAAATGATCGATAGAACGACAATTACTATACTTATTACTCTTATTATTATCAAGCTAACTCATATTATTAGCCATATTATGCTTATATGATCGACAGAACGACAATTACTATACTTATTATTCTTATTTTTATCAACCTAACTCATATTATTAGCCATATTATGCTTAAATGATCGATAGCACGACAATTACTATACTTATTACTCTTATTACTATGAATCTAACTCATATTATTAACCATATTATGCAGATATGATCGATAGAACTACAATTACTATACCCATTACTCTTATTATTATCAATCTAACTCATATTATTAGGCATATTATGCTTATATGATCGATAGAACGACAATTACTGTACTTACTACTCTTATCATTATCGATCTAACTCATATTATTAGCCATATTATGCTTATATGATCGATAGAACGACAATTACTATACTTATTACTCTTATTATTATCAATCTAACTCATATTATTAGCCATATTATGCTTAAATGATCGATAGAACGACAATTACTATACTTATTTCTCTTATTATTATCAATCTAACTCATATTATTAGCCATATTATGCTTATATGATCGATAGAACGACAATTACTATACTCACTACTCTTATTATTATCAATCTAACTCATATTATTAGCCATATTATGCTTATATGATCGACAGGACGACAATTACTGTACTTATTACACTTACTATTATCAATCTAACTCATATTATTAGCCATATCATGCTTATATGATCGATAGAACGACAATTACTATACCTATTACTCATACTATTGTCAATCTAACTCATATTATTAGCCATATTATGCTTATATGATCGATAGAACGACAAGTACTATACTTATTACTCTTATTATTATCAATCTAACTCATATTATTAGCCATATTATGCTTATATGATCGACATAACGACAATTACTATACTTATTATTCTTATTTTTATCAACCTAACTCATATTATTAGCCATATTATGCTTAAATGATCGATAGAACGACAATTACTATACTTATTACTCTTATTATTATGAATCCACCTCATATTATTAACCATATTATGCAGATATGATCG
Source organism: Megachile rotundata (assembly GCF_050947335.1). Lineage (NCBI taxonomy): Eukaryota > Metazoa > Arthropoda > Insecta > Hymenoptera > Megachilidae > Megachile > Megachile rotundata. The sequence continues at coordinate 296,865 of NW_027473469.1, read as the reverse complement.
ATAGAACTACAATTACTATACCCATTACTCTTATTATTATCAATCTAACTCATATTATTAGCCATATTATGCTTATATGATCGATAGAACGACAATTACTGTACTTACAACTCTTATCATTATCGATCTAACTCATATTATTAGCCATATTATGCTTATATGATCGATAGAACGACAATTACTATACTTATTACTCTTATTATTATCAATCTAACTCATATTATTAGCCATATTATGCTTAAATGGTCGATAGAACGACAATTACTATACTTATTACTCTTATTATTATCAATCTTACTCATATTATTAGCCATATTATGCTTAAATGATCGATAGAACGACAATTACTATACCTATTACTCATATTATTATCAATCTAACTCATATTATTAGCCATATTATGCTTATATGATCGATAGAACGACAAGTACTATACTTATTACTCTTATTATTATCAATCTAACTCATATTATTAGCCATATTATGCTTATATGATCGATAGAACGACAATTACTATACTTATTACTCTTATTATTATCAATCTAACTCATATTATTAGCCATATTATGATTATATGATCGATAGAACGACAAGTACTATACTTATTACTCTTATTATTATCAATCTAACTCATATTATTAGCCATATCATGCTTATATGATCGACAGAACGACAATTACTATACGTATTATTCTTATTTTTATCAACCTAACTCATATTATTAGCCATATCATGCTTAAATGATCGGTAGAACGACAATTACTATACTTATTACTCTTATTATTATGAATCTAACTCATATTATTAACCATATTATGCAGATATGATCGATAGAGCTACAATTACTATACCCATTACTCTTATTATTATCAATCTAACTCATATTATTAGCCATATTATGCTTAAATGATCGATAGAACGACAATTACTATACTTATTACTCTTATTATTATGAATCTAACTCATATTATTAACCATATTATGCAGATATGATCGATAGAGCTACAATTACTATACCCATTACTCTTATTATTATCAATCTAACTCATATTATTAGCCATATTATGCTTAAATGATCGATAGAACGACAATTACTATACTTATTACTCTTATTATTATCAAGCTAACTCATATTATTAGCCATGTTATGCTTATATGATCGATAGAACGACAATTACTATACTTATTACTCTTATTATTATGAACCTAACTCATATTATTAACCATATTATGCAGATATGATCGATAGAACTACAATTACTATACTCATTACTCTTATTATTATCAATCTAACTCATATTATTAGCCATATTATGCTTAAATGATCGATAGAACGACAATTACTATACTTATTACTCTTATTATTATCAAGCTAACTCATATTATTAGCCATATTATGCTTATATGATCGACAGAACGACAATTACTATACTCATTATTCTTATTTTTATCAACCTAACTCATATTATTAGCCATATTATGCTTAAATGATCGATAGAACGACAATTACTATACTTATTACTCTTATTATTATGAATCTAACTCATATTATTAACCATATTATGCAGATATGATCGATAGAACTACAATTACTATACTCATTACTCTTATTATTGTCAAGCTAACTCATATTATTAGCCACATTATGCTTATATGATCGACAGAACGACAATTACTATACTCATTATTCTTATTTTTATCAACCTAACTCATATTATTAGCCATATTATGCTTAAATTATCGATAGAACGACAATTACTATACTTATTACTCTTATTATTATGAATCTAACTCATATTATTAACCATATTATGCAGATATGATCGATAGAACTACAATTACTATACTCATTACTCTTATTATTAGCCATATTATGCTTATATAATCGATAGAACGACAATTACTGTACTTATTACTCTTATCATTATCGATCTAACTCATATTATTAGCCATATTATGCTTATATGATCGATAGAACGACATTTTACTTTACTTATTACTCTTATTATTATGAATCTAACTTATATTATTAGCCATATTATGCAGGTATGATCGATAGAACGACAATTACTATACTTATTACACTCACTATTATCAATCTATCTCATATTATTAACAATATTATGCAGATATGATCGATAGCACGACATTTACTATACTTATTACTCTTATTATTATCAATCTAACTCATATTACTAGCCATATTATGCTTAAATGATCGATAGAACGACAACTACTATACTTATTACTCTTATTATTATCAATCTAACTCATATTATTAGCCATATTATGCTTATATGATCGATAGAACGACAATTACTATACTCACTACTCCTATTATTATCAATCTAACTCATATTATTAGCCATACTATGCTTATATGATTGACAGAACGACAATTACTGTACTTATTACACTTACTATTATCAATCTAACTCATATTATTACCCATATTATGCAGATATGATCGATAGAACGACAATTACTATACTTATTACACTCACTATTATCAATCTAACTCATATTATTAACAATATTATGCAGATATGATCGATAGCACGACATTTACTATACTTATTACTCTTATTATTATCAATCTAACTCATATTACTAGCCATATTATGCTTAAATGATCGATAGAACGACAACTACTATACTTATTACTCTTATTATTATCAATCTAACTCATATTATTAGCCATATTATGCTTATATGATCGATAGAACGACAATTACTATACTCACTACTCTTATTATTATCAATCTAACTCATATTATTAGCCATACTATGCTTATATGATCGACAGAACGACAATTACTGTACTTATTACACTTACTATTATCAATTTAACTCATATTATTACCCATATTATGCTTATATGATCGATAGAACGACAATTACTATACTTATTACTCTTATTATTATCAATCTAACTCATATTATTAGACATATTATGCTTATATGATCGACAGAACGACAATTACTATACTTATTATTCTTATTTTTATCAACCTAACTCATATTATTAGCCATATTATGCTTAAATGATCGATAGCACGACAATTACTATACTTATTACTCTTATTATTATGAATCTAACTCATATTATTAACCATATTATGCAGATATGATCGATAGAACTACAATTACTATACCCACTACTCTTATTATTATCAATCTAACTCATATTACTAGCCATATTATGCTTAAATGATCGATAGAACGACAACTACTATACTTATTACTCTTATTATTATCAATCTAACTCATATTATTAGCCATATTATGCTTATATGATCGATAGAACGACAATTACTATACTCACTACTCTTATTATTATCAATCTAACTCATATTATTAGCCATATTATGCTTATATGATCGACAGAACGACAATTACTGTACTTACTACTCTTATCGTTATCGATCTAACTCATATTATTAACCATATTATGCAGATATGATCGATAGAACTCCAATTACTATACCCATTACTCTTATTATTATCAATCTAACCCATATTATTAGCCATATTATGCTTATATGATCGATAGAACGACAATTACTGTACTTACTACTCTTATCATTATCGATCTAACTCATATTATTAGCCATATTATGCTTATATGGTCGATAGAACGACAATTACTGTACTTATTACTCTTATTATTATCAATCTAACTCATATTATTAGCCATATTATGCTTAAATGATCGACAGAACGACAATTACTATACTTATTATTCTTATTTTTATCAACCTAACTCATATTATTAGCCATATTATGCTTAAATGATCGATAGAACGACAATTACTATACTTATTACTCTTATTATTATGAATCTAACTCATATTATTAACCATATTATGCAGATATGATCGATAGAACTACAATTACTGTACCCATTACTCTTATTATTATCAATCTAACTCATATTATTAGCCATATTATGCTCATATGATCGATAGAACGACAATTACTGTACTTACTACTCTTATCATTATCGATCTAACTCATATTATTAACCATATTATGCTAATATGATCGATAGAACGACAATTACTATACTTATTACACTCACTATTATCAATCTAACTCATATTATTAACCATATTATGCAGATATGATCGATAGCACGACATTTACTATACTTATTACTCCTATTATTATCAACCTAACTCATATTATCAGCCATATTATGCTTATATGATCGATAGAACGACAATTACTGTACTTACTACTCTTATCATTATCGATCTAACTCATATTATTAGCCATATTATGCTTATATGATCGATAGAACGACAATTACTATACTTATTACTCTTATTATTATCAATCTAACTCATATTATTAGCCATATTATGCTTAAATGATCGATAGAACGACAATTACAATACTTATTACTCTTATTATTATCAATCTAACTCATATTATTAGCCATATTATGCTTAAATGATCGATGGAACGACAATTACTATACTTATTACTCTTATTATTATCAAGCTAACTCATATTATTAGCCATATTATGCTTATATGATCGACAGAACGGCAATTACTATACTTATTATTCTTATTTTTATCAACCTAACTCATATTATTAGCCATATTATGCTTAAATGATCGATAGAACGACAATTACTATACTTATTACTCTTATTATTATTAATCTAACTCATATTATTAGCCATATTATGCTTAAATGATCGATTGAACGACAAGTACTATACTTATTACTCTTATTATTATCAAGCTAACTCATATTATTAGCCATGTTATGCTTATATGATCGATAGAACGACAATTACTATACTTATTACTCTTATTATTATGAATCTAACTCATATTATTAACCATATTATGCAGATATGATCGATAGAACTACAATTACTATACTCATTACTCTTATTATTATCAATCTAACTCATATTATTAGCCATATTATGCTTAAATGATCGATAGAACGACAATTACTATACTTATTACTCTTATTATTATCAAGCTAACTCATATTATTAGCCATATTATGCTTATATGATCGACAGAACGACAATTACTATACTTATTATTCTTATTTTTATCAACCTAACTCATATTATTAGCCATATTATGCTTAAATGATCGATAGAACGACAATTACTATACTTATTACTCTTATTATTATTAATCTAACTCATATTATTAGCCATATTATGCTTAAATGATCGATAGAACGACAATTACTATACTTATTACTCTTATTATTATCAAGCTAACTCATATTATTAGCCATGTTATGCTTATATGATCGATAGAACGACAATTACTATACTTATTACTCTTATTATTATGAATCTAACTCATATTATTAACCATATTATGCAGATATGATCGATAGAACTACAATTACTATACTCATTACTCTTATTATTATCAATCTAACTCATATTATTAGCCATATTATGCTTAAATGATCGATAGAACGACAATTACTATACTTATTACTCTTATTATTATCAATCTAACTCATATTATTAGCCATATTATGCTTAAATGATCGATAGAACGACAATTACTATACTTATTACTCTTATTATTATCAAGCTAACTCATATTATTAGCCATATTATGCTTAAATGGTCGATAGAACGACAATTACTATACTTATTACTCTTATTATTATCAATCTTACTCATATTATTAGCCATATTATGCTTAAATGATCGATAGAACGACAATTACTATACCTATTACTCATACTATTATCAATCTAACTCATATTATTAGCCATATTATGCTTATATGATCGATAGAACGACAAGTACTATACTTATTACTCTTATTATTATCAATCTAACTCATATTATTAGCCATATTATGCTTATATGATCGATAGAACGACAATTACTATACTTATTACTCTTATTATTATCAATCTAACTCATATTATTAGCCATATTATGATTATATGATCGATAGAACGACAAGTACTATACTTATTACTCTTATTATTATCAATCTAACTCATATTATTAGCCATATCATGCTTATATGATCGACAGAACGACAATTACTATACTTATTATTCTTATTTTTATCAACCTAACTCATATTATTAGCCATATTATGCTTAAATGATCGGTAGAACGACAATTACTATACTTATTACTCTTATTATTATGAATCTAACTCATATTATTAACCATATTATGCAGATATGATCGATAGAGCTACAATTACTATACCCATTACTCTTATTATTATCAATCTAACTCATATTATTAGCCATATTATGCTTAAATGATCGATAGAACGACAATTACTATACTTATTACTCTTATTATTATCAAGCTAACTCATATTATTAGCCATATTATGCTTATATGATCGACAGAACGGCAATTACTATACTTATTATTCTTATTTTTATCAACCTAACTCATATTATTAGCCATATTATGCTTAAATGATCGATGGAACGACAATTACTATACTTATTACTCTTATCATTATCGATCTAACTCATATTATTAGCCATATTATGCTTATATGATCGATAGAACGACATTTTACTATACTTATTACTCTTATTATTATCAATCTAACTTATATTATTAGCCATATTATGCAGATATGATCGATAGAACGACAATTACTATACTTTTTACACTCACTATTATCAATCTAACTCATATTATTAACAATATTATGCAGATATGATCGATAGCACGACATTTACTATACTTATTACTCTTATTATTATCAATCTAACTCATATTACTAGCCATATTATGCTTAAATGATCGATAGAACGACAACTACTATACTTATTACTCTTATTATTATCAATCTAACTCATATTATTAGCCATATTATGCTTATATGATCGACAGAACGACAATTACTATACTTATTATTCTTATTTTTATCAACCTAACTCATATTATTAGCCATATTATGCTTAAATGATCGATAGAACGACAATTACTATACTTATTACTCTTATTATTATGAATCCACCTCATATTATTAACCATATTATGCAGATATGATCGATAGAACTACAATTACTATACCCATTGCTCTTATTATTATCAATCTAACTCATATTATTAGCCATGTCATGCTTATATGATCGATAGAACGACAATTACTGTACTTACAACTCTTATCATTATCGATCTAACTCATATTATTAGCCATATTATGCTTATTTGATCGATAGAACGACAATTACTATACTTATTACTCTTATTATTATCAATCTAACTCATATTATTAGCCATATTATGCTTAAATGGTCGATAGAACGACAATTACTATACTTATTACTCTTATTATTATCAATCTTACTCATATTATTAGCCATATTATGCTTAAATGATCGATAGAACGACAATTACTATACCTATTACTCATACTATTATCAATCTAACTCATATTATTAGCCATATTATGCTTATATGATCGATAGAACGACAAGTACTATACTTATTACTCTTATTATTATCAATCTAACTCATATTATTAGCCATATTATGCTTAAATGATCGATAGAACGACAATTACAATACTTATTACTCTTATTATTATCAATCTAACTCATATTATTAGCCATATTATGCTTAAATGATCGATGGAACGACAATTACTATACTTATTACTCTTATTATTATCAAGCTAACTCATATTATTAGCCATATTATGCTTATATGATCGACAGAACGGCAATTACTATACTTATTATTCTTATTTTTATCAACCTAACTCATGTTATTAGCCATATTATGCTTAAATGATCGATAGAACGACAATTACTATACTTATTACTCTTATTATTATTAATCTAACTCATATTATTAGCCATATTATGCTTAAATGATCGATTGAACGACAAGTACTATACTTATTACTCTTATTATTATCAAGCCAACTCATATTATTAGCCATGTTATGCTTATATGATCGATAGAACGACAATTACTATACTTATTACTCTTATTATTATGAATCTAACTCATATTATTAACCATATTATGCAGATATGATCGATAGAACTACAATTACTATACTCATTACTCTTATTATTATCAATCTAACTCATATTATTAGCCATATTATGCTTAAATGATCGATAGAACGACAATTACTATACTTATTACTCTTATTATTATCAAGCTAACTCATATTATTAGCCATATTATGCTTATATGATCGACAGAACGGCAATTACTATACTTATTATTCTTATTTTTATCAACCTAACTCATATTATTAGCCATATTATGCTTAAATGATCGGTAGAACGACAATTACTATACTTATTACTCTTATTATTATGAATCTAACTCATATTATTAACCATATTATGCAGATATGATCGATAGAGCTACAATTACTATACCCATTACTCTTATTATTATCAATCTAACTCATATTATTAGCCATATTATGCTTAAATGATCGATAGAACGACAATTACTATACTTATTACTCTTATTATTATCAAGCTAACTCATATTATTAGCCATATTATGCTTATATGATCGACAGAACGGCAATTACTATACTTATTATTCTTATTTTTATCAACCTAACTCATATTATTAGCCATATTATGCTTAAATGATCGATGGAACGACAATTACTATACTTATTACTCTTATCATTATCGATCTAACTCATATTATTAGCCATATTATGCTTATATGATCGATAGAACGACATTTTACTATACTTATTACTCTTATTATTATCAATCTAACTTATATTATTAGCCATATTATGCAGATATGATCGATAGAACGACAATTACTATACTTTTTACACTCACTATTATCAATCTAACTCATATTATTAACAATATTATGCAGATATGATCGATAGCACGACATTTACTATACTTATTACTCTTATTATTATCAATCTAACTCATATTACTAGCCATATTATGCTTAAATGATCGATAGAACGACAACTACTATACTTATTACTCTTATTATTATCAATCTAACTCATATTATTAGCCATATTATGCTTATATGATCGATAGAACGACATTTTACTATACTTATTACTCTTATTATTATCAATCTAACTTATATTATTAGCCATATTATGCAGATATGATCGATAGAACGACAATTACTATACTTTTTACACTCACTATTATCAATCTAACTCATATTATTAACAATATTATGCAGATATGATCGATAGCACGACATTTACTATACTTATTACTCTTATTATTATCAATCTAACTCATATTACTAGCCATATTATGCTTGAATGATCGATAGAACGACAACTACTATACTTATTACTCTTATTATTATCAATCTAACTCATATTATTAGCCATATTATGCTTATATGATCGACAGAACGACAATTACTATACTTATTATTCTTATTTTTATCAACCTAACTCATATTATTAGCCATATTATGCTTAAATGATCGATAGAACGACAATTACTATACTTATTACTCTTATTATTATGAATCCACCTCATATTATTAACCATATTATGCAGATATGATCGATAGAACTACAATTACTATACCCATTGCTCTTATTATTATCAATCTAACTCATATTATTAGCCATGTTATGCTTATATGATCGATAGAACGACAATTACTGTACTTACAACTCTTATCATTATCGATCTAACTCATATTATTAGCCATATTATGCTTATATGATCGATAGAACGACAATTACTATACTTATTACTCTTATTATTATCAATCTAACTCATATTATTAGCCATATTATGCTTAAATGGTCGATAGAACGACAATTACTATACTTATTACTCTTATTATTATCAATCTTACTCATATTATTAGCCATATTATGCTTAAATGATCGATAGAACGACAATTACTATACCTATTACTCATACTATTATCAATCTAACTCATATTATTAGCCATATTATGCTTATATGATCGATAGAACGACAAGTACTATACTTATTACTCTTATTATTATCAATCTAACTCATATTATTAGCCATATTATGCTTATATGATCGATAGAACGACAATTACTATACTTATTACTCTTATTATTATCAATCTAACTCATATTATTAGCCATATTATGATTATATGATCGATAGAACGACAAGTACTATACTTATTACTCTTATTATTATCAATCTAACTCATATTATTAGCCATATCATGCTTATATGATCGACAGAACGACAATTACTATACTTATTATTCTTATTTTTATCAACCTAACTCATATTATTAGCCATATTATGCTTAAATGATCGGTAGAACGACAATTACTATACTTATTACTCTTATTATTATGAATCTAACTCATATTATTAACCATATTATGCAGATATGATCGATAGAGCTACAATTACTATACCCATTACTCTTATTATTATCAATCTAACTCATATTATTAGCCATATTATGCTTAAATGATCGATAGAACGACAATTACTATACTTATTACTCTTATTATTATCAAGCTAACTCATATTATTAGCCATATTATGCTTATATGATCGACAGAACGGCAATTACTATACTTATTATTCTTATTTTTATCAACCTAACTCATATTATTAGCCATATTATGCTTAAATGATCGATGGAACGACAATTACTATACTTATTACTCTTATTATTATTAATCTAACTCATATTATTAGCCATATTATGCTTAAATGATCGATAGAACGACAATTACTATACTTATTACTCTTATTATTATCAAGCTAACTCATATTATTAGCCATGTTATGCTTATATGATCGATAGAACGACAATTACTATACTTATTACTCTTATTATTATGAATCTAACTCATATTATTAGCCATATTATGCTTATATGATCGACAGAACGACAATTACTATACTTATTATTCTTATTTTTATCAACCTAACTCATATTATTAGCCATATTATGCTTAAATGATCGATAGAACGACAATTACTATACTTATTACTCTTATTATTATCAATCTAACTCATATTATTAGCCATATTATGCTTAAATGATCGATAGAACGACAATTACTATACTTATTACTCTTATTATTATCAAGCTAACTCATATTATTAGCCACATTATGCTTATATGATCGACAGAACGATAATTACTATACTCATTATTCTTATTTTTATCAACCTAACTCATATTATTAGCCATATTATGCTTAAATGATCGATAGAACGACAATTACTATACTTATTACTCTTATTATTATGAATCTAACTCATATTATTAACCATATTATGCAGATATGATCGATAGAACTACAATTACTATACTCATTACTCTTATTATTATCAATCTAACTCATATTATTAGCCATATTATGCTTATATAATCGATAGAACGACAATTACTGTACTTATTACTCTTATCATTATCGATCTAACTCATATTATTAGCCATATTATGCTTATATGATCGATAGAACGACATTTTACTATACTTATTACTCTTATTATTATCAATCTAACTCATATTATTAGCCATATTATGCTTATATGATCGATAGAACGACAATTACTATACTTATTACTCTTATTATTATCAATCTAACTCATATTACCAGCCATATTATGCTTAAATGATCGATAGAACTACAATTGCTATACTCATTACTCTTATTATTATCAATCTAACTCATATTATTAGCCATATTATGCTTATATGATCGATAGAACGACAATTACTATACTTATTACTATTATTATTATCAATCTAACTCATATTATTAGCCATATTATGCATATATGATCGATAGAACGACAATTACTATACTTATTACTCTTATTATTATGAATCTAACTCATATTATTAACCATATTAAGCAGATATGATCGATAGAGCTACAATTACTATACCCATTACTCTTATTATTATCAATCTAACTCATATTATTAGCCATATTATGCTTATATGATCGATAGAACGACAATTACTGTACTTACTACTCTTATCATTATCGATCTAACTCATATTATTAGCCATATTATGCTTATATGATCGATAGAACGACAATTACTATACTTATTACTCTTATTATTATCAATCTAACTCATATTATTAGCCATATTATGCTTAAATGATCGATAGAACGACAATTACTATACTTATTACTCTTATTATTATCAATCTAACTCATATTATTAGCCATATTATGCTTAAATGATCGATAGAACGACAATTACTATACTTATTACTCTTATTATTATCAAGCTAACTCATATTATTAGCCATATTATGCTTATATGATCGACAGAACGGCAATTACTATAATTATTATTCTTATTTTTATCAACCTAACTCATATTATTAGCCATATTATGCTTAAATGATCGATAGAACGACAATTACTATACTTATTACTCTTATTATTATTAATCTAACTCATATTATTAGCCATATTATGCTTAAATGATCGATAGAACGACAATTACTATACTTATTACTCTTATTATTATCAAGCTAACTCATATTATTAGCCATGTTGTGCTTATATGATCGATAGAACGACAATTACTATACTTATTACTCTTATTATTATGAATCTAACTCATATTATTAACCATATTATGCAGATATGATCGATAGAACTACAATTACTATACTCATTACTCTTATTATTATCAGTCTAACTCATATTATTAGCCATATTATGCTTAAATGATCGATAGAACGACAATTACTATACTTATTACTCTTATTATTATCAAGCTAACTCATATTATTAGCCATATTATGCTCATATGATCGACAGAACGACAATTACTATACTTATTATTCTTATTTTTATCAACCTAACTCATATTATTAGCCATATTATGCTTAAATGATCGATAGAACGACAATTACTATACTTATTACTCTTATTATTATCAATCTAACTCATATTATTAGCCATATTATGCTTAAATGATCGATAGAACGACAATTACTATACTTATTACTCTTATTATTATCAAGCTAACTCATATTATTAGCCACATTATGCTTATATGATCGACAGAACGACAATTACTATACTCATTATTCTTATTTTTATCAACCTAACTCATATTATTAGCCATATTATGCTTAAATGATCGATAGAACGACAATTACTATACTCATTACTCTTATTATTATCAATCTAACTCATATTATTAGCCATATTATGCTTATATAATCGATAGAACGACAATTACTGTACTTATTACTCTTATCATTATCGATCTAACTCATATTATTAGCCATATTATGCTTATATGATCGATAGAACGACAATTACTATAATTATTATTCTTATTTTTATCAACCTAACTCATATTATTAGCCATATTATGCTTAAATGATCGATAGAACGACAATTACTATACTTATTACTCTTATTATTATTAATCTAACTCATATTATTAGCCATATTATGCTTAAATGATCGATAGAACGACAATTACTATACTTATTACTCTTATTATTATCAATCTAACTCATATTATTAGCCATATTATGCTTAAATGATCGATAGAACGACAATTACTATACTTATTACTCTTATTATTATCAAGCTAACTCATATTATTAGCCATATTATGCTTATATGATCGACAGAACGGCAATTACTATAATTATTATTCTTATTTTTATCAACCTAACTCATATTATTAGCCATATTATGCTTAAATGATCGATAGAACGACAATTACTATACTTATTACTCTTATTATTATTAATCTAACTCATATCATTAGCCATATTATGCTTAAATGATCGATAGAACGACAATTACTATACTTATTACTCTTATTATTATCAAGCTAACTCATATTATTAGCCATGTTGTGCTTATATGATCGATAGAACGACAATTACTATACTTATTACTCTTATTATTATGAATCTAACTCATATTATTAACCATATTATGCAGATATGATCGATAGAACTACAATTACTATACTCATTACTCTTATTATTATCAGTCTAACTCATATTATTAGCCATATTATGCTTAAATGATCGATAGAACGACAATTACTATACTTATTACTCTTATTGTTATCAAGCTAACTCATATTATTAGCCATATTATGCTTATATGATCGACAGAACGACAATTACTATACTTATTATTCTTATTTTTATCAACCTAACTCATATTATGCTTAAATGATCGATAGAACGACAATTACTATACTTATTACTCTTATTATTATCAATCTAACTCATATTATTAGCCATATTATGCTTAAATGATCGATAGAACGACAATTACTATACTTATTACTCTTATTATTATCAAGCTAACTCATATTATTAGCCATATTATGCTTATATGATCGACAGAACGGCAATTACTATAATTATTATTCTTATTTTTATCAACCTAACTCATATTATTAGCCATATTATGCTTAAATGATCGATAGAACGACAATTACTATACTTATTACTCTTATTATTATTAATCTAACTCATATTATTAGCCATATTATGCTTAAATGATCGATAGAACGACAATTACTATACTTATTACTCTTATTATTATCAAGCTAACTCATATTATTAGCCATGTTGTGCTTATATGATCGATAGAACGACAATTACTATACTTATTACTCTTATTATTATGAATCTAACTCATATTATTAACCATATTATGCAGATATGATCGATAGAACTACAATTACTATACTCATTACTCTTATTATTATCAGTCTAACTCATATTATCAGCCATATTATGCTTAAATGATCGATAGAACGACAATTACTATACTTATTACTCTTATTATTATCAAGCAAACTCATATTATTAGCCATATTATGCTTATATGATCGACAGAACGACAATTACTATACTTATTATTCTTATTTTTATCAACCTAACTCATATTATTAGCCATATTATGCTTAAATGATCGATAGAACGACAATTACTATACTTATTACTCTTATTATTATCAATCTAACTCATATTATTAGCCATATTATGCTTAAATGATCGATAGAACGACAATTACTATACTTATTACTCTTATTATTATCAAGCTAACTCATATTATTAGCCACATTATGCTTATATGATCGACAGAACGACAATTAGAACGACAATTACTATACTTATTACTCTTATTATTATCAAGCTAACTCATATTATTAGCCATGTTGTGCTTATATGATCGATAGAACGACAATTACTATACTTATTACTCTTATTATTATGAATCTAACTCATATTATTAACCATATTATGCAGATATGATCGATAGAACTACAATTACTATACTCATTACTCTTATTATTATCAGTCTAACTCATATTATTAGCCATATTATGCTTAAATGATCGATAGAACGACAATTACTATACTTATTACTCTTATTATTATCAAGCAAACTCATATTATTAGCCATATTATGCTTATATGATCGACAGAACGACAATTACTATACCTATTATTCTTATTTTTATCAACCTAACTCATATTATTAGCCATATTATGCTTAAATGATCGATAGAACGACAATTACTATACTTATTACTCTTATTATTATCAATCTAACTCATATTATTAGCCATATTATGCTTAAATGATCGATAGAACGACAATTACTATACTTATTACTCTTATTATTATCAAGCTAACTCATATTATTAGCCACATTATGCTTATATGATCGACAGAACGACAATTACTATACTCATTATTCTTATTTTTATCAACCTAACTCATATTATTAGCCATATTATGCTTAAATGATCGATAGAACGACAATTACTATACTCATTACTCTTATTATTATCAATCTAACTCATATTATTAGCCATATTATGCTTATATAATCGATAGAACGACAATTACTGTACTTATTACTCTTATCATTATCGATCTAACTCATATTATTAGCCATATTATGCTTATATGATCGATAGAACGACAATTACTATACTTATTACTCTTATTATTATCAATCTAACTCATATTATTAGCCATATTATGCTTAAATGATCGATAGAACGACAATTACTATACTTATTACTCTTATTATTATCAATCTAACTCATATTATTAGCCATATTATGCTTAAATGATCGATAGAACGACAATTACTATACTTATTACTCTTATTATTATCAAGCTAACTCATATTATTAGCCATATTATGCTTATATGATCGACAGAACGGCAATTACTATAATTATTATTCTTATTTTTATCAACCTAACTCATATTATTAGCCATATTATGCTTAAATGATCGATAGAACGACAATTACTATACTTATTACTCTTATTATTATTAATCTAACTCATATTATTAGCCATATTATGCTTAAATGATCGATAGAACGACAATTACTATACTTATTACTCTTATTATTATCAAGCTAACTCATATTATTAGCCATGTTGTGCTTATATGATCGATAGAACGACAATTACTATACTTATTACTCTTATTATTATGAATCTAACTCATATTATTAACCATATTATGCAGATATGATCGATAGAACTACAATTACTATACTCATTACTCTTATTATTATCAGTCTAACTCATATTATTAGCCATATTATGCTTAAATGATCGATAGAACGACAATTACTATACTTATTACTCTTATTATTATCAAGCTAACTCATATTATTAGCCATATTATGCTTATATGATCGAGAGAACGACAATTACTATACTTATTATTCTTATTTTTATCAACCTAACTCATATTATTAGCCATATTATGCTTAAATGATCGATAGAACGACAATTACTATACTTATTACTCTTATTATTATCAATCTAACTCATATTATTAGCCATATTATGCTTAAATGATCGATAGAACGACAATTACTATACTTATTACTCTTATTATTATCAAGCTAACTCATATTATTAGCCACATTATGCTTATATGATCGACAGAACGACAATTACTATACTCATTATTCTTATTTTTATCAACCTAACTCATATTATTAGCCATATTATGCTTAAATGATCGATAGAACGACAATTACTATACTCATTACTCTTATTATTATCAATCTAACTCATATTATTAGCCATATTATGCTTATATAATCGATAGAACGACAATTACTGTACTTATTACTCTTATCATTATCGATCTAACTCATATTGTTAGCCATATTATGCTTATATGATCGATAGAACGACATTTTACTATACTTATTACTCTTATTATTATCAATCTAACTTATATTATTAGCCATATTATGCAGATATGATCGATAGAACGACAATTACTATACTTATTACACTCACTATTATCAATCTAACTCATATTATTAACAATATTATGCAGATATGATCGATAGCACGACATTTACTATACTTATTACTCTTATTATTATCAATCTAACTCATATTACTAGCCATATTATGCTTAAATGATCGATAGAACGACAACTACTATACTTATTACTCTTATTATTATCAATCTAACTCATATTATTAGCCATATTATGCTTATATGATCGATAGAACGACAATTACTATACTGACTACTCTTATTATTATCAATCTAACTCATATTATTAGCCATACTATGCTTATATGATCGACAGAACGACAATTACTGTACTTATTACACTCACTATTATCAATCTAACTCATGTTATTAACCATATTATGCAGATATGATCGATAGAACGACATTTACTATACTTATTACTCTTATCATTATCGATCTAACTCATATTATTAGCCATATTATGCTTATATTATCGATAGAACGACAATTACTGTACTTATTACTGTTATTATTATCAATTTAACTCATATTATTAGCCATATTATGCTTATATGATCGATAGAACGACAATTACTATACTTATTACTCTTATTATTATGAATCTAACTCATATTATTAACCATATTATGCAGATATGATCGATAGAACTACAATTGCTATACTCATTACTCTCATTATTATCAATCTAACTCATATTATTAGCCATATTATGCTTATATGATCGATAGAACGACAATTACTACACTTATTACTCTTATTATTATCAATCTAACTCATATTACCAGCCATATTATGCTTAAATGATCGATAGAACGACAATTACTATACTTATTACACTTACTATTATCAATCTAACTCATATTATTAACCATGTTATGCTTATATGATCGATAGAACGACAATTACTTTACTTATTACTCTTATTATTATTAATCTAACTCCTATTATTAACCATATTATGCAGATATGATCGATAGAACTACAATTGCTATACTCATTACTCTTATTATTATCAATCTAACTCATATTATTAGCCATATTATGCTTAAATGATCGATAGAACGACAATTACTATACTTATTACTCTTATTATTATCAAGCTAACTCATATTATTAGCCATATTATGCTTATATGATCGACAGAACGACAATTACTATACTCACTACTCTTATTATTATCAATCTAACTCATATTATTAGCCATACTATGCTTATATGATCGACAGAACGACAATTACTGTACTTATTACACTTACTATTATCAATCTAGCTCATATTATTACCCATATTATGCTTATATGATCGATAGAACGACAATTACTATACTTATTACTCTTATTATTATCAATCTAACTCATATTATTAGCCATATTATGCTTATATGATCGACAGAACGACAATTACTATACTTATTATTCTTATTTTTATCAACCTAACTCATATTATTAGCCATATTATGCTTAAATGATCGATAGAAGGACAATTACTATACTTATTACTCTTATTATTATGAATCTAACTCATATTATTAACCATATTATGCAGATATGATCGATAGAACTACAATTACTATACCCATTACTCTTATTATTATCAATCTAACTCATATTATTAGCCATATTATGCTTATATGATCGATAGAACGACAATTACTGTACTTACTACTCTTATCATTATCGATCTAACTCATATTATTAGCCATATTATGCTTATATGGTCGATAGAACGACAATTACTATACTTATTACTCTTATTATTATCAATCTAACTCATATTATTAGCCATATTATGCTTATATGATCGATAGAACGACAAGTACTATACTTATTACTCTTATTATTATCAATCTAACTCATATTATTAGCCATATTATGCTTAAATGATCGATAGAACGACAATTACTATACTTATTACTCTTATTATTATCAATCTAACTCATATTATTAGCCATATTATGCTTAAATGATCGATAGAACGACAATTACTATACTTATTACTCTTATTATTATCAAGCTAACTCATATTATTAGCCACATTATGCTTATATGATCGACAGAACGACAATTACTATACTCATTATTCTTATTTTTATCAACCTAACTCATATTATTAGCCATATTATGCTTAAATGATCGATAGAACGACAATTACTATACTCATTACTCTTATTATTATCAATCTAACTCATATTATTAGCCATATTATGCTTATATAATCGATAGAACGACAATTACTGTACTTATTACTCTTATCATTATCGATCTAACTCATATTGTTAGCCATACTATGCTTATATGATCGATAGAACGACATTTTACTATACTTATTACTCTTATTATTATCAATCTAACTTATATTATTAGCCATATTATGCAGATATGATCGATAGAACGACAATTACTATACTTATTACACTCACTATTATCAATCTAACTCATATTATTAACAATATTATGCAGATATGATCGATAGCACGACATTTACTATACTTATTACTCTTATTATTATCAATCTAACTCATATTACTAGCCATATTATGCTTAAATGATCGATAGAACGACAACTACTATACTTATTACTCTTATTATTATCAATCTAACTCATATTATTAGCCATATTATGCTTATATGATCGATAGAACGACAATTACTATACTCACTACTCTTATTATTATCAATCTAACTCATATTATTGGCCATACTATGCTTATATGATCGACAGAACGACAATTACTGTACTTATTACACTCACTATTATCAATCTAACTCATATTATTAGCCATATTATGCTCATATGATCGATAGAACGACAATTACTGTACTTACTACTCTTATCATTATCGATCTTACTCATATTATTAGCCATATTATGCTTATATGATCGATAGAACGACAATTACTATACTTGTTACTCTTATTATTATCAATCTAACTCATATTATTAGCCATATTATGCAGATATGATCGATAGAACGACAATTACTACACTTATTACTATTATTATTATCAATCTAACTCATATTATTAGCCATATTATGCTTAAATGATCGATAGAACGACAATTACTATACTTATTACTCTTATTATTATCAAGCTAACTCATATTATTAGCCATATTATGCTTATATGATCGACAGAACGACAATTACTATACTTATTATTCTTATTTTTATCAACCTAACTCATATTATTAACCATATTATGCTTATATGATCGATAGAACGACAATTACTATACTTATTACTCTTATTATTATTAATCTAACTCATATTATTAACCATATTATGCTAATATGATCGATAGAACGACAATTACTATACTTATTACACTCACTATTATCAATCTAACTCATATTATTAACCATATTATGCAGATATGATCGATAGCACGACATTTACTATACTTATTACTCCTATTATTTTCAACCTAACTCATATTATCAGCCATATTATGCTTATATGATCGATAGAACGACAATTACTATACTTATTACTCTTATTATTATCAATCTAACTCATATTATTAGCCATATTATGCTTATATGATCGATAGAACGACAATTACTGTACTTACTACTCTTATCATTATCGATCTAACTCATATTTTTAGCCATATTATGCTTATATGATCGATAGAACGACAATTACTATACTTATTACTCTTGTTATTATCAATCTAACTCATATTATTAGCCATATTATGCTTAAATGATCGATAGAACGACAATTACTATACTTATTACTCTTATTATTATCAATCTAACTCATATTACTAGCCATATTATGCTTAAATGATCGATAGAACGACAATTACTATACTTATTACTCTTATTATTATCAATCTAACTCATATTATTAGCCATATTATGCTTATATGATCGATAGAACGACAATTACTATACTCACTACTCTTATTATTATCAATCTAACTCATATTATTAGCCATATTATGCTTATATGATCGACAGAACGACAATTACTGTACTTATTACACTTACTATTATCAATCTAACTCATATTATTAGCCATATTATGCTTATATGATCGATAGAACGACAATTACTATACCTATTACTCATACTATTATCAATCTAACTCATATTATTAGCCATATTATGCTTATATGATCGATAGAACGACAAGTACTATACTTATTACTCTTATTATTATCAATCTAACTCATATTATTAGCCATATTATGCTTATATGATCGACAGAACGACAATTACTATACTTATTATTCTTATTTTTATCAACCTAACTCATATTATTAGCCATATTATGCTTAAATGATCGATTGAACGACAATTACTATACTTATTACTCTTATTACTATGAATCTAACTCATATTATTAACCATATTATGCAGATATGATCGATAGAACTACAATTACTATACCCATTACTCTTATTATTATCAATCTAACTCATATTATTAGGCATATTATGCTTATATGATCGATAGAACGACAATTACTGTACTTACTACTCTTATCATTATCGATCTAACTCATATTATTAGCCATATTATGCTTATATGATCGATAGAACGACAATTACTATACTTATTACTCTTATTATTATCAATCTAACTCATATTATTAGCCATATTATGCTTAAATGATCGATAGAACGACAATTACTATACTTATTACTCTTATTATTATCAATCTAACTCATATTATTAGCCATATTATGCTTATACGATCGATAGAACGACAATTACTATACCCACTACTCTTATTATTATCAATCTAACTCATATTATTAGCCATATTATGCTTATATGATCGACAGGACGACAATTACTGTACTTATTACACTTACTATTATCAATCTAACTCATATTATTAGCCATATCATGCTTATATGATCGATAGAACGACAATTACAATACCTATTACTCATACTATTGTCAATCTAACTCATATTATTAGCCATATTATGCTTATATGATCGATAGAACGACAAGTACTATACTTATTACTCTTATTATTATCAATCTAACTCATATTATTAGCCATATTATGCTTATATGATCGACATAACGACAATTACTATACTTATTATTCTTATTTTTATCAACCTAACTCATATTATTAGCCATATTATGCTTAAATGATCGATAGAACGACAATTACTATACTTATTACTCTTATTATTATGAATCCACCTCATATTATTAACCATATTATGCAGATATGATCGATAGAACTACAATTACTATACCCATTACTCTTATTATTATCAATCTAACTCATATTATTAGCCATATTATGCTTATATGATCGATAGAACGACAATTACTGTACTTACAACTCTTATCATTATCGATCTAACTCATATTATTAGCCATATTATGCTTATATGATCGATAGAACGACAATTACTATACTTATTACTCTTATTATTATCAATCTAACTCATATTATTAGCCATATTATGCTTAAATGGTCGATAGAACGACAATTACTATACTTATTACACTTATTATTATCAATCTTACTCATATTATTAGCCATATTATGCTTAAATGATCGATAGAACGACAATTACTATACCTATTACTCATACTATTATCAATCTAACTCATATTATTAGCCATATTATGCTTATATGATCGATAGAACGACAAGTACTATACTTATTACTCTTATTATTATCAATCTAACTCATATTATTAGCCATATTATGCTTATATGATTGACAGAACGACAATTACTATACTTATTATTCTTATTTTTATCAACCTAACTCATATTATTAGCCATATTATGCTTAAATGATCGATAGAACGACAATTACTATACTTATTACTCTTATTATTATGAATCCACCTCATATTATTAACCATATTATGCAGATATGATCGATAGAACTACAATTACTATACCCATTACTCTTATTATTATCAATCTAACTCATATTATTAGCCATATTATGCTTATATGATCGATAGAACGACAATTACTGTACTTACAACTCTTATCATTATCGATCTAACTCATATTATTAGCCATATTATGCTTATATGATCGATAGAACGACAATTACTATACTTATTACTCTTATTATTATCAAACTAACTCATATTATTAGCCATATTATGCTTAAATGGTCGATAGAACGACAATTACTATACTTATTACTCTTATCATTATCGATCTAACTCATATTATTAGCCATATTATGCTTATATGATCGATAGAACGACAATTACTATACTTATTACTCTTATTATTATCAATCTAACTCATATTATTAGCCATATTATGCTTAAATGATCGATAGAACGACAATTACTATACTTATTACTCTTATTATTATCAATCTAACTCATATTATTAGCCATATTATGCTTAAATGATCGATAGAACGACAATTACTATACTTATTACTCTTATTATTATCAAGCTAACTCATATTATTAGCCATATTATGCTTATATGATCGACAGAACGGCAATTACTATACTTATTATTCTTATTTTTATCAACCTAACTCATATTATTAGCCATATTATGCTTAAATGATCGATAGAACGACAATTACTATACTTATTACTCTTATTATTATTAATCTAACTCATATTATTAGCCATATTATGCTTAAATGATCGATAGAACGACAATGACTATACTTATTACTCTTATTATTATCAAGCTAACTCATATTATTAGCCATGTTATGCTTATATGATCGATAGAACGACAATTACTATGCTTATTACTCTTATTATTATGAATCTAACTCATATTATTAACCATATTATGCAGATATGATCGATAGAACTACAATTACTATACCCATTACTCTTATTATTATCAATCTAACTCATATTATTAGCCATATTATGCTTATATGATCGATAGAACGACAATTACTGTACTTACAACTCTTATCATTATCGATCTAACTCATATTATTAGCCATATTATGCTTATATGATCGATAGAACGACAATTACTATACTCACTACTCTTATTATTATCAATCTAACTCATATTATTAGCCATATTATGCTTATATGATCGACAGAACGACAATTACTGTACTTATTACACTTACTATTATCAATCTAACTCATATTATTAGCCATATTATGCTTATATGATCGATAGAACGACAATTACTATACCTATTACTCATACTATTATCAATCTAACTCATATTATTAGCCATATTATTCTTATATGATCGATAGAACGACAAGTACTATACTTATTACTCTTATTATTATCAATCTAACTCATATTATTAGCCATATTATGCTTATATGATCGACAGAACGACAATTACTATACTTATTATTCTTATTTTTATCAACCTAACTCATATTATTAGCCATATTATGCTTAAATGATCGATAGAACGACAATTACTATACTTATTACTCTTATTATTATGAATCTATCTCATATTATTAACCATATTATGCAGATATGATCTATAGAACTACAATTACTATACCCATTACTCTTATTATTATCAATCTAACTCATATTATTAGCCATATTATGCTTATATGATCGACAGAACGACAATTACTGTACTTACTACTCTTATCATTATCGATCTAACTCATATTATTAGCCATATTATGCTTATATGATCGATAGAACGACAATTACTATACTTATTACTCTTATTTTTATCAATCTAACTCATATTATTAGCCATATTATGCTTAAATGATCGATAGAACGACAATTACTATACTTATTACTCTTATTATTATCAATCTAACTCATATTATTAGCCATATTATGCTTATATGATCGATAGAACGACAATTACTATACTCACTACTCTTATTATTATCAATCTAACTCATATTATTAGCCATATTATGCTTATATGATCGACAGGACGACAATTACTGTACTTATTACACTTACTATTATCAATCTAACTCATATTATTAGCCATATCATGCTTATATGATCGATAGAACGACAATTACAATACCTATTACTCATACTATTGTCAATCTAACTCATATTATTAGCCATATTATGCTTATATGATCGATAGAACGACAAGTACTATACTTATTACTCTTATTATTATCAATCTAACTCATATTATTAGCCATATTATGCTTATATGATCGACATAACGACAATTACTATACTTATTATTCTTATTTTTATCAACCTAACTCATATTATTAGCCATATTATGCTTAAATGATCGATAGAACGACAATTACTATACTTATTACTCTTATTATTATGAATCCACCTCATATTATTAACCATATTATGCAGATATGATCGATAGAACTACAATTACTATACCCATTACTCTTATTATTATCAATCTAACTCATATTATTAGCCATATTATGCTTATATGATCGATAGAACGACAATTACTGTACTTACAACTCTTATCATTATCGATCTAACTCATATTATTAGCCATATTATGCTTATATGATCGATAGAACGACAATTACTATACTTATTACTCTTATTATTATCAATCTAACTCATATTATTAGCCATATTATGCTTAAATGGTCGATAGAACGACAATTACTATACTTATTACACTTATTATTATCAATCTTACTCATATTATTAGCCATATTATGCTTAAATGATCGATAGAACGACAATTACTATACCTATTACTCATACTATTATCAATCTAACTCATATTATTAGCCATATTATGCTTATATGATCGATAGAACGACAAGTACTATACTTATTACTCTTATTATTATCAATCTAACTCATATTATTAGCCGTATTATGCTTATATGATTGACAGAACGACAATTACTATACTTATTATTCTTATTTTTATCAACCTAACTCATATTATTAGCCATATTATGCTTAAATGGTCGATAGAACGACAATTACTATACTTATTACTCTTATCATTATCGATCTAACTCATATTATTAGCCATATTATGCTTATATGATCGATAGAACGACAATTACTATACTTATTACTCTTATTATTATCAATCTAACTCATATTATTAGCCATATTATGCTTAAATGATCGATAGAACGACAATTACTATACTTATTACTCTTATTATTATCAATCTAACTCATATTATTAGCCATATTATGCTTAAATGATCGATAGAACGACAATTACTATACTTATTACTCTTATTATTATCAAGCTAACTCATATTATTAGCCATATTATGCTTATATGATTGACAGAACGACAATTACTATACTTATTATTCTTATTTTTATCAACCTAACTCATATTATTAGCCATATTATGCTTAAATGGTCGATAGAACGACAATTACTATACTTATTACTCTTATCATTATCGACCTAACTCATATTATTAGCCATATTATGCTTATATGATCGATAGAACGACAATTACTATACTTATTACTCTTATTATTATCAATCTAACTCATATTATTAGCCATATTATGCTTAAATGATCGATAGAACGACAATTACTATACTTATTACTCTTATTATTATCAAGCTAACTCATATTATTAGCCATGTTATGCTTATATGATCGATAGAACGACAATTACTATACTTATTACTCTTATTATTATGAATCTAACTCATATTATTAACCATATTATGCAGATATGATCGATAGAACTACAATTACTATACCCATTACTCTTATTATTATCAATCTAACTCATATTATTAGCCATATTATGCTTATATGATCGATAGAACGACAATTACTGTACTTACAACTCTTATCATTATCGATCTAACTCATATTATTAGCCATATTATGCTTATATGATCGATAGAACGACAATTACTATACTCACTACTCTTATTATTATCAATCTAACTCATATTATTAGCCATATTATGCTTATATGATCGACAGAACGACAATTACTGTACTTATTACACTTACTATTATCAATCTAACTCATATTATTAGCCATATTATGCTTATATGATCGATAGAACGACAATTACTATACCTATTACTCATACTATTATCAATCTAACTCATATTATTAGCCATATTATTCTTATATGATCGATAGAACGACAAGTACTATACTTATTACTCTTATTATTATCAATCTAACTCATATTATTAGCCATATTATGCTTATATGATCGACAGAACGACAATTACTATACTTATTATTCTTATTTTTATCAACCTAACTCATATTATTAGCCATATTATGCTTAAATGATCGATAGAACGACAATTACTATACTTATTACTCTTATTATTATGAATCTATCTCATATTATTAACCATATTATGCAGATATGATCTATAGAACTACAATTACTATACCCATTACTCTTATTATTATCAATCTAACTCATATTATTAGCCATATTATGCTTAAATGATCGATAGAACGACAATTACTATACTTATTACTCTTATTATTATCAATCTAACTCATATTATTAGCCATATTATGCTTATATGATCGATAGAACGACAATTACTATACTCACTACTCTTATTATTATCAATCTAACTCATATTATTAGCCATATTATGCTTATATGATCGACAGGACGACAATTACTGTACTTATTACACTTACTATTATCAATCTAACTCATATTATTAGCCATATTATGCTTATATGATCGATAGAACGACAATTACTATACCTATTACTCATACTATTATCAATCTAACTCATATTATTAGCCATATTATGCTTATATGATCGATAGAACGACAAGTACTATACTTATTACTCTTATTATTATCAATCTAACTCATATTATTAGCCATATTATGCTTATATGATTGACAGAACGACAATTACTATACTTATTATTCTTATTTTTATCAACCTAACTCATATTATTAGCCATATTATGCTTAAATGATCGATAGAACGACAATTACTATACTTATTACTCTTATTATTATGAATCCACCTCATATTATTAACCATATTATGCAGATATGATCGATAGAACTACAATTACTATACCCATTACTCTTATTATTATCAATCTAACTCATATTATTAGCCATATTATGCTTATATGATCGATAGAACGACAATTACTGTACTTACAACTCTTATCATTATCGATCTAACTCATATTATTAGCCATATTATGCTTATATGATCGATAGAACGACAATTACTATACTTATTACTCTTATTATTATCAAACTAACTCATATTATTAGCCATATTATGCTTAAATGGTCGATAGAACGACAATTACTATACTTATTACTCTTATTATTATCAATCTTACTCATATTATTAGCCATATTATGCTTAAATGATCGATAGAACGACAATTACTATACCTATTACTCATACTATTATCAATCTAACTCATATTATTAGCCATATTATGCTTATATGATCGATAGAACGACAAGTACTATACTTATTACTCTTATTATTATCAATCTAACTCATATTATTAGCCATATTATGCTTATATGATCGATAGAACGACAATTACTATACTTATTACTCTTATTATTATCAATCTAACTCATATTATTAGCCATATTATGATTATATGATCGATAGAACGACAAGTACTATACTTATTACTCTTATTATTATCAATCTAACTCATATTATTAGCCATATCATGCTTATATGATCGACAGAACGACATTTACTATACTTATTATTCTTATTTTTATCAACCTAACTCATATTATTAGCCATATTATGCTTAAATGATCGATAGAACGACAATTACTATACTTATTACTCTTATTATTATGAATCTAACTCATATTATTAACCATATTATGCAGATATGATCGATAGAGCTACAATTACTATACCCATTACTCTTATTAATATCAATCTAACTCATATTATTAGCCATATTATGCTTATATGATCGATAGAACGACAATTACTGTACTTACTACTCTTATCATTATCGATCTAACTCATATTATTAGCCATATTATGCTTATATGATCGATAGAACGACAATTACTACACTTATTACTCTTATTATTATCAATCTAACTCATATTATTAGCCATATTATGCTTAAATGATCGATAGAACGACAATTACTATACTTATTACTCTTATTATTATCAATCTAACTCATATTATTAGCCATATTATGCTTAAATGATCGATAGAACGACAATTACTATACTTATTACTCTTATTATTATCAAGCTAACTCATATTATTAGCCATATTATGCTTATATGATCGACAGAACGGCAATTACTATACTTATTATTCTTATTTTTATCAACCTAACTCATATTATTAGCCATATTATGCTTAAATGATCGATAGAACGACAATTACTATACTTATTACTCTTATTATTATTAATCTAACTCATATTATTAGCCATATTATGCTTAAATGATCGATAGAACGACAATTACTATACTTATTACTCTTATTATTATCAAGCTAACTCATATTATTAGCCATGTTATGCTTATATGATCGATAGAACGACAATTACTATACTTATTACTCTTATTATTATGAATCTAACTCATATTATTAACCATATTATGCAGATATGATCGATAGAACTACAATTACTATACGCAGTACTCTTATTATAATCAGTCTAACTCATATTATTAGCCATATTATGCTTATATGATCGATAGAACGACAATTACTGTACTTACAACTCTTATCATTATCGATCTAACTCATATTATTAGCCATATTATGCTTATATGATCGATAGAACGACAATTACTATACTTATTACTCTTATTATTATCAAACTAACTCATATTATTAGCCATATTATGCTTAAATGGTCGATAGAACGACAATTACTATACTTATTACTCTTATTATTATCAATCTTACTCATATTATTAGCCATATTATGCTTAAATGATCGATAGAACGACAATTACTATACCTATTACTCATACTATTAGCAATCTAACTCATATTATTAGCCATATTATGCTTATATGATCGATAGAACGACAAGTACTATACTTATTACTCTTATTATTATCAATCTAACTCATATTATTAGCCATATTATGCTTATATGATCGATAGAACGACAATTACTATACTTATTACTCTTATTATTATCAATCTAACTCATATTATTAGCCATATTATGATTATATGATCGACAGAACGACAATTACTATACTTATTATTCTTATTTTTATCAACCTAACTCATATTATTAACCATATTATGCTTATATGATCGATAGAACGACAATTACTATACTTATTACACTTATTATTATTAATCTAACTCATATTATTAACCATATTATGCTAATATGATCGATAGAACGACAATTACTAAACTTATTACACTCACTATTATCAATCTAACTCATATTATTAACCATATTATGCAGATATGATCGATAGCACGACATTTACTATACTTATTACTCCTATTATTATCAACCTAACTCATATTATCAGCCATATTATGCTTATATGATCGATAGAACGACAATTACTATACTTATTACTCTTATTATTATCAATCTAACTCATATTATTAGCCATATTATGCTTATATGATCGATAGAACGACAATTACTGTACTTACTACTCTTATCATTATCGATCTAACTCATATTTTTAGCCATATTATGCTTATATGATCGATAGAACGACAATTACTATACTTATTACTCTTATTATTATCAATCTAACTCATATTATTAGCCATATTATGCTTAAATGATCGATAGAACGACAATTACTATACTTATTACTCTTATTATTATCAATCTAACTCATATTACTAGCCATATTATGCTTAAATGATCGATAGAACGACAATTACTATACTTATTACTCTTATTATTATCAATCTAACTCATATTATTAGCCATATTATGCTTATATGATCGATAGAACGACAATTACTATACTCACTACTCTTATTATTATCAATCTAACTCATATTATTAGCCATATTATGCTTATATGATCGACAGAACGACAATTACTGTACTTATTACACTTACTATTATCAATCTAACTCATATTATTAGCCATATTATGCTTATATGATCGATAGAACGACAATTACTATACCTATTACTCATACTATTATCAATCTAACTCATATTATTAGCCATATTATTCTTATATGATCGATAGAACGACAAGTACTATACTTATTACTCTTATTATTATCAATCTAACTCATATTATTAGCCATATTATGCTTATATGATCGACAGAACGACAATTACTATACTTATTATTCTTATTTTTACCAACCTAACTCATATTATTAGCCATATTATGCTTAAATGATCGATAGAACGACAATTACTATACTTATTACTCTTATTATTATGAATCTAACTCATATTATTAACCATATTATGCAGATATGATCTATAGAACTACAATTACTATACCCATTACTCTTATTATTATCAATCTAACTCATATTATTAGCCATATTATGCTTATATGATCGATAGAACGACAATTACTGTACTTACAACTCTTATCATTATCGATCTAACTCATATTATTAGCCATATTATGCTTATATGATCGATAGAACGACAATTACTATACTTATTACTCTTATTATTATCAAACTAACTCATATTATTAGCCATATTATGCTTAAATGGTCGATAGAACGACAATTACTATACTTATTACTCTTATTATTATCAATCTTACTCATATTATTAGCCATATTATGCTTAAATGATCGATAGAACGACAATTACTATACCTATTACTCATACTATTATCAATCTAACTCATATTATTAGCCATATTATGCTTATATGATCGATAGAACGACAAGTACTATACTTATTACTCTTATTATTATCAATCTAACTCATATTATTAGCCATATTATGCTTATATGATCGATAGAACGACAATTACTATACTTATTACTCTTATTATTATCAATCTAACTCATATTATTAGCCATATTATGATTATATGATCGATAGAACGACAAGTACTATACTTATTACTCTTATTATTATCAATCTAACTCATATTATTAGCCATATCATGCTTATATGATCGACAGAACGACAATTACTATACTTATTATTCTTATTTTTATCAACCTAACTCATATTATTAGCCATATTATGATTATATGATCGACAGAACGACCATTACTATACTTATTATTCTTATTTTTATCAACCTAACTCATATTATTAACCATATTATGCTTATATGATCGATAGAACGACAATTACTATACTTATTACACTTATTATTATTAATCTAACTCATATTATTAACCATATTATGCTAATATGATCGATAGAACGACAATTACTAAACTTATTACACTCACTATTATCAATCTAACTCATATTATTAACCATATTATGCAGATATGATCGATAGCACGACATTTACTATACTTATTACTCCTATTATTATCAACCTAACTCATATTATCAGCCATATTATGCTTATATGATCGATAGAACGACAATTACTATACTTATTACTCTTATTATTATCAATCTAACTCATATTATTAGCCATATTATGCTTATATGATCGATAGAACGACAATTACTGTACTTACTACTCTTATCATTATCGATCTAACTCATATTTTTAGCCATATTATGCTTATATGATCGATAGAACGACAATTACTATACTTATTACTCTTATTATTATCAATCTAACTCATATTATTAGCCATATTATGCTTAAATGATCGATAGAACGACAATTACTATACTTATTACTCTTATTATTATCAATCTAACTCATATTACTAGCCATATTATGCTTAAATGATCGATAGAACGACAATTACTATACTTATTACTCTTATTATTATCAATCTAACTCATATTATTAGCCATATTATGCTTATATGATCGATAGAACGACAATTACTATACTCACTACTCTTATTATTATCAATCTAACTCATATTATTAGCCATATTATGCTTATATGATCGACAGAACGACAATTACTGTACTTATTACACTTACTATTATCAATCTAACTCATATTATTAGCCATATTATGCTTATATGATCGATAGAACGACAATTACTATACCTATTACTCATACTATTATCAATCTAACTCATATTATTAGCCATATTATTCTTATATGATCGATAGAACGACAAGTACTATACTTATTACTCTTATTATTATCAATCTAACTCATATTATTAGCCATATTATGCTTATATGATCGACAGAACGACAATTACTATACTTATTATTCTTATTTTTACCAACCTAACTCATATTATTAGCCATATTATGCTTAAATGATCGATAGAACGACAATTACTATACTTATTACTCTTATTATTATGAATCTAACTCATATTATTAACCATATTATGCAGATATGATCTATAGAACTACAATTACTATACCCATTACTCTTATTATTATCAATCTAACTCATATTATTAGCCATATTATGCTTATATGATCGATAGAACGACAATTACTGTACTTACAACTCTTATCATTATCGATCTAACTCATATTATTAGCCATATTATGCTTATATGATCGATAGAACGACAATTACTATACTTATTACTCTTATTATTATCAAACTAACTCATATTATTAGCCATATTATGCTTTAATGGTCGATAGAACGACAATTACTATACTTATTACTCTTATTATTATCAATCTTACTCATATTATTAGCCATATTATGCTTAAATGATCGATAGAACGACAATTACTATACCTATTACTCATACTATTATCAATCTAACTCATATTATTAGCCATATTATGCTTATATGATCGATAGAACGACAAGTACTATACTTATTACTCTTATTATTATCAATCTAACTCATATTATTAGCCATATTATGCTTATATGATCGATAGAACGACAATTACTATACTTATTACTCTTATTATTATCAATCTAACTCATATTATTAGCCATATTATGATTATATGATCGATAGAACGACAAGTACTATACTTATTACTCTTATTATTATCAATCTAACTCATATTATTAGCCATATCATGCTTATATGATCGACAGAACGACAATTACTATACTTATTATTCTTATTTTTATCAACCTAACTCATATTATTAGCCATATTATGCTTAAATGATCGATAGAACGACAATTACTATACTTATTACTCTTATTATTATGAATCTAACTCATATTATTAACCATATTATGCAGATATGATCGATAGAGCTACAATTACTATACCCATTACTCTTATTATTATCAATCTAACTCATATTATTAGCCATATTATGCTTATATGATCGATAGAACGACAATTACTGTACTTACTACTCTTATCATTATCGATCTAACTCATATTATTAGCCATATTATGCTTATATGATCGATAGAACGACAATTACTATACTTATTACTCTTATAATTATCAATCTAACTCATATTATTAGCCATATTATGCTTAAATGATCGATAGAACGACAATTACTATACTTATTACTCTTATTATTATCAATCTAACTCATATTATTAGCCATATTATGCTTAAATGATCGATAGAACGACAATTACTATACTTATTACTCTTATTATTATCAAACTAACTCATATTATTAGCCATATTATGCTTAAATGGTCGATAGAACGACAATTACTATACTTATTACTCTTATTATTATCAATCTTACTCATATTATTAGCCATATTATGCTTAAATGATCGATAGAACGACAATTACTATACTTATTACTCTTATTATTATCAAACTAACTCATATTATTAGCCATATTATGCTTAAATGGTCGATAGAACGACAATTACTATACTTATTACTCTTATTATTATCAATCTTACTCATATTATTAGCCATATTATGCTTAAATGATCGATAGAACGACAATTACTATACCTATTACTCATACTATTATCAATCTAACTCATATTATTAGCCATATTATGCTTATATGATCGATAGAACGACAATTACTATACTTATTACTCTTATTATTATCAATCTAACTCATATTATTAGCCATATTATGATTATATGATCGATAGAACGACAAGTACTATACTTATTACTCTTATTATTATCAATCTAACTCATATTATTAGCCATATCATGCTTATATGATCGACAGAACGACAATTACTATACTTATTATTCTTATTTTTATCAACCTAACTCATATTATTAGCCATATTATGCTTAAATGATCGATAGAACGACAATTACTATACTTATTACTCTTATTATTATGAATCTAACTCATATTATTAACCATATTATGCAGATATGATCGATAGAGCTACAATTACTATACCCATTACTCTTATTATTATCAATCTAACTCATATTATTAGGCATATTATGCTTATATGATCGATAGAACGACAATTACTGTACTTACTACTCTTATCATTATCGATCTAACTCATATTATTAGCCATATTATGCTTATATGATCGATAGAACGACAATTACTATACTTATTACTCTTATTATTATCAATCTAACTCATATTATTAGCCATATTATGCTTAAATGATCGATAGAACGACAATTACTATACTTATTACTCTTATTATTATCAAGCTAACTCATATTATTAGCCATATTATGCTTATATGATCGACAGAACGACAATTACTATACTTATTATTATTATTTTTATCAACCTAACTCATATTATTAGCCATATTATGCTTAAATGATCGATAGAACGACAATTACTATACTTATTACTCTTATTATTATGAATCCACCTCATATTATTAACCATATTATGCAGATATGATCGATAGAACTACAATTACTATACCCATTGCTCTTATTATTATCAATCTAACTCATATTATTAGCCATGTTATGCTTATATGATCGATAGAACGACAATTACTGTACTGACAACTCTTATCATTATCGATCTAACTCATATTATTAGCCATATTATGCTTATATGATCGATAGAACGACAATTACTATACTTATTACTCTTATTATTATCAATCTAACTCATATTATTAGCCATATTATGCTTAAATGGTCGATAGAACGACAATTACTATACTTATTACTCTTATTATTATCAATCTTACTCATATTATTAGCCATATTATGCTTAAATGATCGATAGAACGACAATTACTATACCTATTACTCATACTATTATCAATCTAACTCATATTATTAGCCATATTATGCTTATATGATCGATAGAACGACAAGTACTATACTTATTACTCTTATTATTATCAATCTAACTCATATTATTAGCCATATTATGCTTATATGATCGATAGAACGACATTTACTATACTTATTACTCTTATTATTATCAATCTAACTCATATTATTAGCCATATTATGATTATATGATCGATAGAACGACAAGTACTATACTTATTACTCTTATTATTATCAATCTAACTCATATTATTAGCCATATCATGCTTATATGATCGACAGAACGACAATTACTATACTTATTATTCTTATTTTTATCAACCTAACTCATATTATTAGCCATATTATGCTTAAATGATCGGTAGAACGACAATTACTATACTTATTACTCTTATTATTATGAATCTAACTCATATTATTAACCATATTATGCAGATATGATCGATAGAGCTACAATTACTATACCCATTACTCTTATTATTATCAATCTAACTCATATTATTAGCCATATTATGCTTAAATGATCGATAGAACGACAATTACTATACTTATTACTCTTATTATTATCAAGCTAACTCATATTATTAGCCATATTATGCTTATATGATCGACAGAACGGCAATTACTGTACTTATTATTCTTATTTTTATCAACCTAACTCATATTATTAGCCATATTATGCTTAAATGATCGATGGAACGACAATTACTATACTTATTACTCTTATTATTATTAATCTAACTCATATTATTAGCCATATTATGCTTAAATGATCGATAGAACGACAATTACTATACTTATTACTCTTATTATTATCAAGCTAACTCATATTATTAGCCATGTTATGCTTATATGATCGATAGAACGACAATTACTGTACTTACAACTCTTATCATTATCGATCTAACTCATATTATTAGCCATATTATACTTATATGATCGATAGAACGACAATTACTATACTTATTACTCTTATTATTATCAAACTAACTCATATTATTAGCCATATTATGCTTAAATGGTCGATAGAACGACAATTACTATACTTATTACTCTTATTATTATCAATCTTACTCATATTATTAGCCATATTATGCTTAAATGATCGATAGAACGACAATTACTATACCTATTACTCATACTATTATCAATCTAACTCATATTATTAGCCATATTATGCTTATATGATCGATAGAACGACAATTACTATACTTATTACTCTTATTATTATCAATCTAACTCATATTATTAGCCATATTATGATTATATGATCGATAGAACGACAAGTACTATACTTATTACTCTTATTATTATCAATCTAACTCATATTATTAGCCATATCATGCTTATATGATCGACAGAACGACAATTACTATACTTATTATTCTTATTTTTATCAACCTAACTCATATTATTAGCCATATTATGCTTAAATGATCGATAGAACGACAATTACTATACTTATTACTCTTATTATTATGAATCTAACTCATATTATTAACCATATTATGCAGATATGATCGATAGAGCTACAATTACTATACCCATTACTCTTATTATTATCAATCTAACTCATATTATTAGGCATATTATGCTTATATGATCGATAGAACGACAATTACTGTACTTACTACTCTTATCATTATCGATCTAACTCATATTATTAGCCATATTATGCTTATATGATCGATAGAACGACAATTACTATACTTATTACTCTTATTATTATCAATCTAACTCATATTATTAGCCATATTATGCTTAAATGATCGATAGAACGACAATTACTATACTTATTACTCTTATTATTATCAATCTAACTCATATTATTAGCCATATTATGCTTAAATGATCGATAGAACGACAATTACTATACTTATTACTCTTATTATTATCAAGCTAACTCATATTATTAGCCATATTATGCTTATATGATCGACAGAACGGCAATTACTATACTTATTATTCTTGTTTTTATCAACCTAACTCATATTATTAGCCATATTATCCTTAAATGATCGATAGAACGACAATTACTATACTTATTACTCTTATTATTATTAATCTAACTCATATTATTAGCCATATTATGCTTAAATGATCGATAGAACGACAATTACTATACTTATTACTCTTATTATTATCAAGCTAACTCATATTATTAGCCATGTTATGCTTATATGATCGATAGAACGACAATTACTATACTTATTACTCTTATTATTATGAATCTAACTCATATTATTAACCATATTATGCAGATATGATCGATAGAACTACAATTACTATACTCATTACTCTTATTATTATCAATCTAACTCATATTATTAGCCATATTATGCTTAAATGATCGATAGAACGACAATTACTATACTTATTACTCTTATTATTATCAAGCTAACTCATATTATTAGCCACATTATGCTTATATGATCGACAGAACGACAATTACTATACTCATTATTCTTATTTTTATCAACCTAACTCATATTATTAGCCATATTATGCTTAAATGATCGATAGAACGACAATTACTATACCTATTACTCTTATTATTATGAATCTAACTCATATTATTAACCATATTATGCAGATATGATCGATAGAACTACAATTACTATACTCATTACTCTTATTATTATCAATCTAACTCATATTATTAGCCATATTATGCTTATATAATCGATAGAACGACAATTACTGTACTTATTACTCTTATCATTATCGATCTAACTCATATTATTAGCCATATTATGCTTATATGATCGACAGAACGACAATTACTATACTTATTACTCTTATTATTATCAATCTAACTCATATTATTAGCCATATTATGCTTAAATGGTCGATAGAACGACAATTACTATACTTATTACTCTTATTATTATCAATCTTACTCATATTATTAGCCATATTATGCTTAAATGATCGATAGAACGACAATTACTATACCTATTACTCATACTATTATCAATCTAACTCATATTATTAGCCATATTATGCTTATATGATCGATAGAACGACAAGTACTATACTTATTACTCTTATTATTATCAATCTAACTCATATTATTAGCCATATTATGCTTATATGATCGATAGAACGACATTTACTATACTTATTACTCTTATTATTATCAATCTAACTCATATTATTAGCCATATTATGATTATATGATCGATAGAACGACAAGTACTATACTTATTACTCTTATTATTATCAATCTAACTCATATTATTAGCCATATCATGCTTATATGATCGACAGAACGACAATTACTATACTTATTATTCTTATTTTTATCAACCTAACTCATATTATTAGCCATATTATGCTTAAATGATCGGTAGAACGACAATTACTATACTTATTACTCTTATTATTATGAATCTAACTCATATTATTAACCATATTATGCAGATATGATCGATAGAGCTACAATTACTATACCCATTACTCTTATTATTATCAATCTAACTCATATTATTAGCCATATTATGCTTAAATGATCGATAGAACGACAATTACTATACTTATTACTCTTATTATTATCAAGCTAACTCATATTATTAGCCATATTATGCTTATATGATCGACAGAACGGCAATTACTGTACTTATTATTCTTATTTTTATCAACCTAACTCATATTATTAGCCATATTATGCTTAAATGATCGATGGAACGACAATTACTATACTTATTACTCTTATTATTATTAATCTAACTCATATTATTAGCCATATTATGCTTAAATGATCGATAGAACGACAATTACTATACTTATTACTCTTATTATTATCAAGCTAACTCATATTATTAGCCATGTTATGCTTATATGATCGATAGAACGACAATTACTGTACTTACAACTCTTATCATTATCGATCTAACTCATATTATTAGCCATATTATACTTATATGATCGATAGAACGACAATTACTATACTTATTACTCTTATTATTATCAAACTAACTCATATTATTAGCCATATTATGCTTAAATGGTCGATAGAACGACAATTACTATACTTATTACTCTTATTATTATCAATCTTACTCATATTATTAGCCATATTATGCTTAAATGATCGATAGAACGACAATTACTATACCTATTACTCATACTATTATCAATCTAACTCATATTATTAGCCATATTATGCTTATATGATCGATAGAACGACAAGTACTATACTTATTACTCTTATTATTATCAATCTAACTCATATTATTAGCCATATTATGCTTATATGATCGATAGAACGACAATTACTATACTTATTACTCTTATTATTATCAATCTAACTCAAATTATTAGCCATATTATGATTATATGATCGATAGAACGACAAGTACTATACTTATTACTCTTATTATTATCAATCTAACTCATATTATTAGCCATATCATGCTTATATGATCGACAGAACGACAATTACTATACTTATTATTCTTATTTTTATCAACCTAACTCATATTATTAGCCATATTATGCTTAAATGATCGATAGAACGACAATTACTATACTTATTACTCTTATTATTATGAATCTAACTCATATTATTAACCATATTATGCAGATATGATCGATAGAGCTACAATTACTATACCCATTACTCTTATTATTATCAATCTAACTCATATTATTAGCCATATTATGCTTATATGATCGATAGAACGACAATTACTGTACTTACTACTCTTATCATTATCGATCTAACTCATATTATTAGCCATATTATGCTTATATGATCGATAGAACGACAATTACTATACTTATTACTCTTATTATTATCAATCTAACTCATATTATTAGCCATATTATGCTTAAATGATCGATAGAACGACAATTACTATACTTATTACTCTTATTATTATCAATCTAACTCATATTATTAGCCATATTATGCTTAAATGATCGATAGAACGACAATTACTATACTTATTACTCTTATTATTATCAAGCTAACTCATATTATTAGCCATATTATGCTTATATGATCGACAGAACGGCAATTACTATACTTATTATTCTTATTTTTATCAACCTAACTCATATTATTAGCCATATTATGCTTAAATGATCGATAGAACGACAATTACTATACTTATTACTCTTATTATTATTAATCTAACTCATATTATTAGCCATATTATGCTTAAATGATCGATAGAACGACAATTACTATACTTATTACTCTTATTATTATCAAGCTAACTCATATTATTAGCCATGTTATGCTTATATGATCGATAGAACGACAATTACTATACTTATTACTCTTATTATTATGAATCTAACTCATATTATTAACCATATTATGCAGATATGATCGATAGAACTACAATTACTATACTCATTACTCATACTATTATCAATCTAACTCATATTATTAGCCATATTATGCTTATATGATCGATAGAACGACAAGTACTATACTTATTACTCTTATTATTATCAATCT
This sequence comes from Megachile rotundata, assembly GCF_050947335.1. Lineage (NCBI taxonomy): Eukaryota > Metazoa > Arthropoda > Insecta > Hymenoptera > Megachilidae > Megachile > Megachile rotundata. The sequence goes on along the minus strand of NW_027473469.1, from coordinate 255,001 downwards.
AACTCATATTATTAGCCATATTATGCTTATATGATCGATAGAACGACATTTACTATACTTATTACTCTTATTATTATCAATCTAACTCATATTATTAGCCATATTATGATTATATGATCGATAGAACGACAAGTACTATACTTATTACTCTTATTATTATCAATCTAACTCATATTATTAGCCATATCATGCTTATATGATCGACAGAACGACAATTACTATACTTATTATTCTTATTTTTATCAACCTAACTCATATTATTAGCCATATTATGCTTAAATGATCGGTAGAACGACAATTACTATACTTATTACTCTTATTATTATGAATCTAACTCATATTATTAACCATATTATGCAGATATGATCGATAGAGCTACAATTACTATACCCATTACTCTTATTATTATCAATCTAACTCATATTATTAGCCATATTATGCTTAAATGATCGATAGAACGACAATTACTATACTTATTACTCTTATTATTATCAAGCTAACTCATATTATTAGCCATATTATGCTTATATGATCGACAGAACGGCAATTACTGTACTTATTATTCTTATTTTTATCAACCTAACTCATATTATTAGCCATATTATGCTTAAATGATCGATGGAACGACAATTACTATACTTATTACTCTTATTATTATTAATCTAACTCATATTATTAGCCATATTATGCTTAAATGATCGATAGAACGACAATTACTATACTTATTACTCTTATTATTATCAAGCTAACTCATATTATTAGCCATGTTATGCTTATATGATCGATAGAACGACAATTACTGTACTTACAACTCTTATCATTATCGATCTAACTCATATTATTAGCCATATTATACTTATATGATCGATAGAACGACAATTACTATACTTATTACTCTTATTATTATCAAACTAACTCATATTATTAGCCATATTATGCTTAAATGGTCGATAGAACGACAATTACTATACTTATTACTCTTATTATTATCAATCTTACTCATATTATTAGCCATATTATGCTTAAATGATCGATAGAACGACAATTACTATACCTATTACTCATACTATTATCAATCTAACTCATATTATTAGCCATATTATGCTTATATGATCGATAGAACGACAAGTACTATACTTATTACTCTTATTATTATCAATCTAACTCATATTATTAGCCATATTATGCTTATATGATCGATAGAACGACAATTACTATACTTATTACTCTTATTATTATCAATCTAACTCATATTATTAGCCATATTATGATTATATGATCGATAGAACGACAAGTACTATACTTATTACTCTTATTATTATCAATCTAACTCATATTATTAGCCATATCATGCTTATATGATCGACAGAACGACAATTACTATACTTATTATTCTTATTTTTATCAACCTAACTCATATTATTAGCCATATTATGCTTAAATGATCGATAGAACGACAATTACTATACTTATTACTCTTATTATTATGAATCTAACTCATATTATTAACCATATTATGCAGATATGATCGATAGAGCTACAATTACTATACCCATTACTCTTATTATTATCAATCTAACTCATATTATTAGCCATATTATGCTTATATGATCGATAGAACGACAATTACTGTACTTACTACTCTTATCATTATCGATCTAACTCATATTATTAGCCATATTATGCTTATATGATCGATAGAACGACAATTACTATACTTATTACTCTTATTATTATCAATCTAACTCATATTATTAGCCATATTATGCTTAAATGATCGATAGAACGACAATTACTATACTTATTACTCTTATTATTATCAATCTAAGTCATATTATTAGCCATATTATGCTTAAATGATCGATAGAACGACAATTACTATACTTATTACTCTTATTATTATCAAGCTAACTCATATTATTAGCCATATTATGCTTATATGATCGACAGAACGGCAATTACTATACTTATTATTCTTATTTTTATCAACCTAACTCATATTATTAGCCATATTATGCTTAAATGATCGATAGAACGACAATTACTATACTTATTACTCTTATTATTATTAATCTAACTCATATTATTAGCCATATTATGCTTAAATGATCGATAGAACGACAATTACTATACTTATCACTCTTATTATTATCAAACTGACTCATATTATTAGCCATATTATGCTTATATGATCGATAGAACGACAATTACTATACTTATTACTCTTATTATTATCAATCTAACTCATATTATTAGCCATATTATGATTATATGATCGATAGAACGACAAGTACTATACTTATTACTCTTATTATTATCAATCTAACTCATATTATTAGCCATATCATGCTTATATGATCGACAGAACGACAATTACTATACTTATTATTCTTATTTTTATCAACCTAACTCATATTATTAGCCATATTATGCTTAAATGATCGATAGAACGACAATTACTATACTTATTACTCTTATTATTATGAATCTAACTCATATTATTAACCATATTATGCAGATATGATCGATAGAGCTACAATTACTATACCCATTACTCTTATTATTATCAATCTAACTCATATTATTAGCCATATTATGCTTATATGATCGATAGAACGACAATTACTGTACTTACTACTCTTATCATTATCGATCTAACTCATATTATTAGCCATATTATGCTTATATGATCGATAGAACGACAATTACTATACTTATTACTCTTATTATTATCAATCTAACTCATATTATTAGCCATATTATGCTTAAATGATCGATAGAACGACAATTACTATACTTATTACTCTTATTATTATCAATCTAACTCATATTATTAGCCATATTATGCTTAAATGATCGATAGAACGACAATTACTATACTTATTACTCTTATTATTATCAAGCTAACTCATATTATTAGCCATATTATGCTTATATGATCGACAGAACGGCAATTACTATACTTATTATTCTTATTTTTATCAACCTAACTCATATTATTAGCCATATTATGCTTAAATGATCGATAGAACGACAATTACTATACTTATTACTCTTATTATTATTAATCTAACTCATATTATTAGCCATATTATGCTTAAATGATCGATAGAACGACAATTACTATACTTATTACTCTTATTATTATCAAGCTAACTCATATTATTAGCCATGTTATGCTTATATGATCGATAGAACGACAATTACTATACTTATTACTCTTATTATTATGAATCTAACTCATATTATTAACCATATTATGCAGATATGATCGATAGAACTACAATTACTATACTCATTACTCATACTATTATCAATCTAACTCATATTATTAGCCATATTATGCTTATATGATCGATAGAACGACAAGTACTATACTTATTACTCTTATTATTATCAATCTAACTCATATTATTAGCCATATTATGCTTATATGATCGATAGAACGACATTTACTATACTTATTACTCTTATTATTATCAATCTAACTCATATTATTAGCCATATTATGATTATATGATCGATAGAACGACAAGTACTATACTTATTACTCTTATTATTATCAATCTAACTCATATTATTAGCCATATCATGCTTATATGATCGACAGAACGACAATTACTATACTTATTATTCTTATTTTTATCAACCTAACTCATATTATTAGCCATATTATGCTTAAATGATCGGTAGAACGACAATTACTATACTTATTACTCTTATTATTATGAATCTAACTCATATTATTAACCATATTATGCAGATATGATCGATAGAGCTACAATTACTATACCCATTACTCTTATTATTATCAATCTAACTCATATTATTAGCCATATTATGCTTAAATGATCGATAGAACGACAATTACTATACTTATTACTCTTATTATTATCAAGCTAACTCATATTATTAGCCATATTATGCTTATATGATCGACAGAACGGCAATTACTGTACTTATTATTCTTATTTTTATCAACCTAACTCATATTATTAGCCATATTATGCTTAAATGATCGATGGAACGACAATTACTATACTTATTACTCTTATTATTATTAATCTAACTCATATTATTAGCCATATTATGCTTAAATGATCGATAGAACGACAATTACTATACTTATTACTCTTATTATTATCAAGCTAACTCATATTATTAGCCATGTTATGCTTATATGATCGATAGAACGACAATTACTGTACTTACAACTCTTATCATTATCGATCTAACTCATATTATTAGCCATATTATACTTATATGATCGATAGAACGACAATTACTATACTTATTACTCTTATTATTATCAAACTAACTCATATTATTAGCCATATTATGCTTAAATGGTCGATAGAACGACAATTACTATACTTATTACTCTTATTATTATCAATCTTACTCATATTATTAGCCATATTATGCTTAAATGATCGATAGAACGACAATTACTATACTATTACTCATACTATTATCAATCTAACTCATATTATTAGCCATATTATGCTTATATGATCGATAGAACGACAAGTACTATACTTATTACTCTTATTATTATCAATCTAACTCATATTATTAGCCATATTATGCTTATATGATCGATAGAACGACAATTACTATACTTATTACTCTTATTATTATCAATCTAACTCATATTATTAGCCATATTATGATTATATGATCGATAGAACGACAAGTACTATACTTATTACTCTTATTATTATCAATCTAACTCATATTATTAGCCATATCATGCTTATATGATCGACAGAACGACAATTACTATACTTATTATTCTTATTTTTATCAACCTAACTCATATTATTAGCCATATTATGCTTAAATGATCGATAGAACGACAATTACTATACTTATTACTCTTATTATTATCAAGCTAACTCATATTATTAGCCATATTATGCTTATATGATCGACAGAACGACAATTACTATACTTATTATTCTTATTTTTATCAACCTAACTCATATTATTAACCATATTATGCTTATATGATCGATAGAACGACAATTACTATACTTATTACTCTTATTATTATTAATCTAACTCATATTATTAGCCATATTATGCTTAAATGATCGATAGAACGACAATTACTATACTTATTACTCTTATTATTATCAAGCTAACTCATATTATTAGCCATGTTATGCTTATATGATCGATAGAACGACAATTACTGTACTTACAACTCTTATCATTATCGATCTAACTCATATTATTAGCCATATTATACTTATATGATCGATAGAACGACAATTACTATACTTATTACTCTTATTATTATCAAACTAACTCATATTATTAGCCATATTATGCTTAAATGGTCGATAGAACGACAATTACTATACTTATTACTCTTATTATTATCAATCTTACCCATATTATTAGCCATATTATGCTTAAATGATCGATAGAACGACAATTACTATACCTATTACTCATACTATTATCAATCTAACTCATATTATTAGCCATATTATGCTTATATGATCGATAGAACGACAAGTACTATACTTATTACTCTTATTATTATCAATCTAACTCATATTATTAGCCATATTATGCTTATATGATCGATAGAACGACAATTACTATACTTATTACTCTTATTATTATCAATCTAACTCATATTATTAGCCATATTATGATTATATGATCGATAGAACGACAAGTACTATACTTATTACTCTTATTATTATCAATCTAACTCATATTATTAGCCATATCATGCTTATATGATCGACAGAACGACAATTACTATACTTATTATTCTTATTTTTATCAACCTAACTCATATTATTAGCCATATTATGCTTAAATGATCGATAGAACGACAATTACTATACTTATTACTCTTATTATTATGAATCTAACTCATATTATTAACCATATTATGCAGATATGATCGATAGAGCTACAATTACTATACCCATTACTCTTATTATTATCAATCTAACTCATATTATTAGCCATATTATGCTTATATGATCGATAGAACGACAATTACTGTACTTACTACTCTTATCATTATCGATCTAACTCATATTATTAGCCATATTATGCTTATATGATCGATAGAACGACAATTACTATACTTATTACTCTTATTATTATCAATCTAACTCATATTATTAGCCATATTATGCTTAAATGATCGATAGAACGACAATTACTATACTTATTACTCTTATTATTATCAATCTAACTCATATTATTAGCCATATTATGCTTAAATGATCGATAGAACGACAATTACTATACTTATTACTCTTATTATTATCAAGCTAACTCATATTATTAGCCATATTATGCTTATATGATCGACAGAACGGCAATTACTATACTTATTATTCTTATTTTTATCAACCTAACTCATATTATTAGCCATATTATGCTTAAATGATCGATAGAACGACAATTACTATACTTATTACTCTTATTATTATTAATCTAACTCATATTATTAGCCATATTATGCTTAAATGATCGATAGAACGACAATTACTATACTTATTACTCTTATTATTATCAAGCTAACTCATATTATTAGCCATGTTATGCTTATATGATCGATAGAACGACAATTACTATACTTATTACTCTTATTATTATGAATCTAACTCATATTATTAACCATATTATGCAGATATGATCGATAGAACTACAATTACTATACTCATTACTCTTATTATTATCAATCTAACTCATATTATTAGCCATATTATGCTTAAATGATCGATAGAACGACAATTACTATACTTATTACTCTTATTATTATCAAGCTAACTCATATTATTAGCCACATTATGCTTATATGATCGACAGAACGACAATTACTATACTCATTATTCTTATTTTTATCAACCTAACTCATATTATTAGCCATATTATGCTTAAATGATCGATAGAACGACAATTACTATACCTATTACTCTTATTATTATGAATCTAACTCATATTATTAACCATATTATGCAGATATGATCGATAGAACTACAATTACTATACTCATTACTCTTATTATTATCAATCTAACTCATATTATTAGCCATATTATGCTTATATAATCGATAGAACGACAATTACTGTACTTATTACTCTTATCATTATCGATCTAACTCATATTATTAGCCATATTATGCTTATATGATCGATAGAACGACATTTTACTATACTTATTACTCTTATTATTATCAATCTAACTTATATTATTAGCCATATTATGCAGATATGATCGATAGAACGACAATTACTATACTTTTTACACTCACTATTATCAATCTAACTCATATTATTAACAATATTATGCAGATATGATCGATAGCACGACATTTACTATACTTATTACTCTTATTATTATCAATCTAACTCATATTATTAGCCATATTATGCTTATATGATCGACAGAACGACAATTACTATACTTATTATTATTATTTTTATCAACCTAACTCATATTATTAGCCATATTATGCTTAAATGATCGATAGAACGACAATTACTATACTTATTACTCTTATTATTATGAATCCACCTCATATTATTAACCATATTATGCAGATATGATCGATAGAACTACAATTACTATACCCATTGCTCTTATTATTATCAATCTAACTCATATTATTAGCCATGTTATGCTTATATGATCGATAGAACGACAATTACTGTACTTACAACTCTTATCATTATCGATCTAACTCATATTATTAGCCATATTATGCTTATATGATCGATAGAACGACAATTACTATACTTATTACTCTTATTATTATCAATCTAACTCATATTATTAGCCATATTATGCTTAAATGGTCGATAGAACGACAATTACTATACTTATTACTCTTATTATTATCAATCTTACTCATATTATTAGCCATATTATGCTTAAATGATCGATAGAACGACAATTACTATACCTATTACTCATACTATTATCAATCTAACTCATATTATTAGCCATATTATGCTTATATGATCGATAGAACGACAAGTACTATACTTATTACTCTTATTATTATCAATCTAACTCATATTATTAGCCATATTATGCTTATATGATCGATAGAACGACAATTACTATACTTATTACTCTTATTATTATCAATCTAACTCATATTATTAGCCATATTATGATTATATGATCGATAGAACGACAAGTACTATACTTATTACTCTTATTATTATCAATCCAACTCATATTATTAGCCATATCATGCTTATATGATCGACAGAACGACAATTACTATACTTATTATTCTTATTTTTATCAACCTAACTCATATTATTAGCCATATTATGCTTAAATGATCGGTAGAACGACAATTACTATACTTATTACTCTTATTATTATGAATCTAACTCATATTATTAACCATATTATGCAGATATGATCGATAGAGCTACAATTACTATACCCATTACTTTTATTATTATCAATCTAACTCATATTATTAGCCATATTATGCTTAAATGATCGATAGAACGACAATTACTATACTTATTACTCTTATTATTATCAAGCTAACTCATATTATTAGCCATATTATGCTTATATGATCGACAGAACGGCAATTACTATACTTATTATTCTTATTTTTATCAACCTAACTCATATTATTAGCCATATTATGCTTAAATGATCGACGGAACGACAATTACTATACTTATTACTCTTATTATTATTAATCTAACTCATATTATTAGCCATATTATGCTTAAATGATCGATAGAACGACAATTACTATACTTATTACTCTTATTATTATCAAGCTAACTCATATTATTAGCCATGTTATGCTTATATGATCGATAGAACGACAATTACTATACTTATTACTCTCATTATTATGAATCTAACTCATATTATTAGCCATATTATGCTTATATGAACGACAGAACGACAATTACTATACTTATTATTCTTATTTTTATCAACCTAACTCATATTATTAGCCATATTATGCTTAAATGATCGATAGAACGACAATTACTATACTTATTACTCTTATTATTATCAATCTAACTCATATTATTAGCCATATTATGCTTAAATGATCGATAGAACGACAATTACTATACTTATTACTCTTATTATTATCAAGCTAACTCATATTATTAGCCACATTATGCTTATATGATCGACAGAACGATAATTACTATACTCATTATTCTTATTTTTATCAACCTAACTCATATTATTAGCCATATTATGCTTAAATGATCGATAGAACGACAATTACTATACTTATTACTCTTATTATTATGAATCTAACTCATATTATTAACCATATTATGCAGATATGATCGATAGAACTACAATTACTATACTCATTACTCTTATTATTATCAATCTAACTCATATTATTAGCCATATTATGCTTATATAATCGATAGAACGACAATTACTGTACATATTACTCTTATCATTATCGATCTAACTCATATTATTAGCCATATTATGCTTATATGATCGATAGAACGACATTTTACTATACTTATTACTCTTATTATTATCAATCTAACTTATATTATTAGCCATATTATGCAGATATGATCGATAGAACGACAATTACTGTACTCATTACACTCACTATTATCAATCTAACTCATATTATTAACAATATTATGCAGATATGATCGATAGCACGACATTTACTATACTTATTACTCCTATTATTATCAACCTAACTCATATTATCAGCCATATTATGCTTATATGATCGATAGAACGACAATTACTATACTTATTACTCTTATTATTATCAATCTAACTCATATTATTAGCCATATTATGCTTATATGATCGATAGAACGACAATTACTGTACTTACTACTCTTATCATTATCGATCTAACTCATATTTTTAGCCATATTATGCTTATATGATCGATAGAACGACAATTACTATACTTATTACTCTTATTATTATCAATCTAACTCATATTATTAGCCATATTATGCTTAAATGATCGATAGAACGACAATTACTATACTTATTACTCTTATTATTATCAATCTAACTCATATTACTAGCCATATTATGCTTAAATGATCGATAGAACGACAATTACTATACTTATTACTCTTATTATTATCAATCTAACTCATATTATTAGCCATATTATGCTTATATGATCGATAGAACGACAATTACTATACTCACTACTCTTATTATTATCAATCTAACTCATATTATTTGCCATATTATGCTTATATGATCGACAGAACGACAATTACTGTACTTATTACACTTACTATTATCAATCTAACTCATATTATTAGCCATATTATGCTTATATGATCGATAGAACGACAATTACTATACCTATTACTCATACTATTATCAATCTAACTCATATTATTAGCCATATTATTCTTATATGATCGATAGAACGACAAGTACTATACTTATTACTCTTATTATTATCAATCTAACTCATATTATTAGCCATATTATGCTTATATGATCGACGGAACGACAATTACTATACTTATTATTCTTATTTTTACCAACCTAACTCATATTATTAGCCATATTATGCTTAAATGATCGATAGAACGACAATTACTATACTTATTACTCTTATTATTATGAATCTAACTCATATTATTAACCATATTATGCAGATATGATCTATAGAACTACAATTACTATACCCATTACTCTTATTATTATCAATCTAACTCATATTATTAGCCATATTATGCTTATATGATCGATAGAACGACAATTACTGTACTTACTACTCTTATCATTATCGATCTAACTCATATTATTAGCCATATTATGCTTATATGATCGATAGAACGACAATTACTATACTTATTACTCTTATTATTATCAATCTAACTCATATTATTAGCCATATTATGCTTAAATGATCGATAGAACGACAATTACTATACTTATTACACTTATTATTATCAATCTAACTCATATTATTAGCCATATTATGCTTATATGATTCGATAGAACGACAATTACTATACTCACTACTCTTATTATTATCAATCTAACTCATATTATTAGCCATATTATGCTTATATGATCGACAGGACGACAATTACTGTACTTATTACACTTACTATTATCAATCTAACTCATATTATTAGCCATATTATGCTTATATGATCGATAGAACTACAATTACTATACTCATTACTCTTATTATTATCAATCTAACTCATATTATTAGCCATATTATGCTTATATAATCGATAGAACGACAATTACTGTACTTATTACTCTTATCATTATCGATCTAACTCATATTATTAGCCATATTATGCTTATATGATCGATAGAACGACATTTTACTATACTTATTACTCTTATTATTATCAATCTAACTTATATTATTAGCCATATTATGCAGATATGATCGATAGAACGACAATTACTATACTTTTTACACTCACTATTATCAATCTAACTCATATTATTAACAATATTATGCAGATATGATCGATAGCACGACATTTACTATACTTATTACTCTTATTATTATCAATCTAACTCATATTACTAGCCATATTATGCTTAAATGATCGATAGAACGACAACTACTATACTTATTACTCTTATTATTATCAAGCTAACTCATATTATTAGCCATATTATGCTTATATGATCGACAGAACGGCAATTACTATACTTATTATTCTTATTTTTATCAACCTAACTCATATTATTAGCCATATTATGCTTAAATGATCGATAGAACGACAATTACTATACTTATTACTCTTATTATTATTAATCTAACTCATATTATTAGCCATATTATGCTTAAATGATCGATAGAACGACAATTACTATACTTATTACTCTTATTATTATCAAGCTAACTCATATTATTAGCCATATTATGCTTATATGATCGATAGAACGACAATTACTATACTTATGACTCTTATTATTATCAAACTAACTCATATTATTAGCCATATTATGCTTAAATGGTCGATAGAACGACAATTACCATACTTATTACTCTTATTATTATCAATCTTACTCATATTATTAGCCATATTATGCTTAAATGATCGATAGAACGACAATTACTATACCTATTACTCATACTATTATCAATCTAACTCATATTATTAGCCATATTATGCTTATATGATCGATAGAACGACAATTACTATACTTATTACTCTTATTATTATCAATCTAACTCATATTATTAGCCATATTATGCTTAAATGATCGATAGAACGACAATTACTATACTTATTACTCTTATTATTATCAATCTAACTCATATTACTAGCCATATTATGCTTAAATGATCGATAGAACGACAATTACTATACTTATTACTCTTATTATTATTAATCTCACTCATATTATTAGCCATATTATGCTTAAATGATCGATAGAACGACAATTACTATACTTATTACTCTTATTATTATCAAGCTAACTCATATTATTAGCCATGTTATGCTTATATGATCGATAGAACGACAATTACTATACTTATTACTCTCATTATTATGAATCTAACTCATATTATTAGCCATATTATGCTTATATGATCGACAGAACGACAATTACTATACTTATTATTCTTATTTTTATCAACCTAACTCATATTATTAGCCATATTATGCTTAAATGATCGATAGAACGACAATTACTATACTTATTACTCTTATTATTATCAATCTAACTCATATTATTAGCCATATTATGCTTAAATGATCGATAGAACGACAATTACTATACTTATTACTCTTATTATTATCAAGCTAACTCATATTATTAGCCACATTATGCTTATATGATCGACAGAACGATAATTACTATACTCATTATTCTTATTTTTATCAACCTAACTCATATTATTAGCCATATTATGCTTAAATGATCGATAGAACGACAATTACTATACTTATTACTCTTATTATTATGAATCTAACTCATATTATTAACCATATTATGCAGATATGATCGATAGAACTACAATTACTATACTCATTACTCTTATTATTATCAATCTAACTCATATTATTAGCCATATTATGCTTATATAATCGATAGAACGACAATTACTGTACTTATTACTCTTATCATTATCGATCTAACTCATATTATTAGCCATATTATGCTTATATGATCGATAGAACGACATTTTACTATACTTATTACTCTTATTATTATCAATCTAACTTATATTATTAGCCATATTATGCAGATATGATCGATAGAACGACAATTACTATACTTATTACACTCACTATTATCAATCTAACTCATATTATTAACAATATTATGCAGATATGATCGATAGCACGACATTTACTATACTTATTACTCCTATTATTATCAACCTAACTCATATTATCAGCCATATTATGCTTATATGATCGATAGAACGACAATTACTATACTTATTACTCTTATTATTATCAATCTTACTCATATTATTAGCCATATTATGCTTATATGATCGATAGAACGACAATTACTATACCTATTACTCATACTATTATCAATCTAACTCATATTATTAGCCATATTATGCTTATATGATCGATAGAACGACAAGTACTATACTTATTACTCTTATTATTATCAATCTAACTCATATTATTAGCCATATTATGCTTATATGATTGACAGAACGACAATTACTATACTTATTATTCTTATTTTTATCAACCTAACTCATATTATTAGCCATATTATGCTTAAATGATCGATAGAACGACAATTACTATACTTATTACTCTTATTATTATGAATCCACCTCATATTATTAACCATATTATGCAGATATGATCGATAGAACTACAATTACTATACCCATTACTCTTATTATTATCAATCTAACTCATATTATTAGCCATATTATGCTTATATGATCGATAGAACGACAATTACTGTACTTACAACTCTTATCATTATCGATCTAACTCATATTATTAGCCATATTATGCTTATATGATCGATAGAACGACAATTACTATACTTATTACTCTTATTATTATCAAACTAACTCATATTATTAGCCATATTATGCTGAAATGGTCGATAGAACGACAATTACTATACTTATTACTCTTATTATTATCAATCTTACTCATATTATTAGCCATATTATGCTTAAATGATCGATAGAACGACAATTACTATACCTATTACTCATACTATTATCAATCTAACTCATATTATTAGCCATATTATGCTTATATGATCGATAGAACGACAAGTACTATACTTATTACTCTTATTATTATCAATCTAACTCATATTATTAGCCATATTATGCTTATATGATCGATAGAACGACAATTACTATACTTATTACTCTTATTATTATCAATCTAACTCATATTATTAGCCATATTATGATTATATGATCGATAGAACGACAAGTACTATACTTATTACTCTTATTATTATCAATCTAACTCATATTATTAGCCATATCATGCTTATATGATCGACAGAACGACAATTACTATACTTATTATTCTTATTTTTATCAACCTAACTCATATTATTAGCCATATTATGCTTAAATGATCGATAGAACGACAATTACTATACTTATTACTCTTATTATTATGAATCTAACTCATATTATTAACCATATTATGCAGATATGATCGATAGAGCTACAATTACTACACCCATTACTCTTATTATTATCAATCTAACTCATATTATTAGCCATATTATGCTTAAATGATCGATAGAACGACAATTACTATACTTATTACTCTTATTATTATTAATCTAACTCATATTATTAGCCATATTATGCTTAAATGATCGATAGAACGACAATTACTATACTTATTACTCTTATTATTATGAATCTAACTCATATTATTAACCATATTATGCAGATATGATCGATAGAACTACAATTACTATACTCATTACTCTTATTATTATCAATCTAACTCATATTATTAGCCATATTATGCTTAAATGATCGATAGAACGACAATTACTATACTTATTACTCTTATTATTATCAAGCTAACTCATATTATTAGCCATGTTATGCTTATATGATCGATAGAACGACAATTACTATACTTATTACTCTTATTATTATGAATCTAACTCATATTATTAACCATATTATGCAGATATGATCGATAGAACTACAATTACTATACTCATTACTCTTATTATTATCAATCTAACTCATATTATTAGCCATATTATGCTTAAATGATCGATAGAACGACAATTACTATACTTATTACTCTTATTATTATCAAGCTAACTCATATTATTAGCCATATTATGCTTATATGATCGACAGAACGACAATTACTATACTTATTATTCTTATTTTTATCAACCTAACTCATATTATTAGCCATATTATGCTTAAATGATCGATAGAACGACAATTACTATACTTATTACTCTTATTATTATCAATCTAACTCATATTATTAGCCATATTATGCTTAAATGATCGATAGAACGACAATTACTATACTTATTACTCTTATTATTATCAAGCTAACTCATATTATTAGCCACATTATGCTTATATGATCGACAGAACGACAATTACTATACTCATTATTCTTATTTTTATCAACCTAACTCATATTATTAGCCATATTATGCTTAAATGATCGATAGAACGACAATTACTATACCTATTACTCTTATTATTATGAATCTAACTCATATTATTAACCATATTATGCAGATATGATCGATAGAACTACAATTACTATACTCATTACTCTTATTATTATCAATCTAACTCATATTATTAGCCATATTATGCTTATATAATCGATAGAACGACAATTACTGTACTTATTACTCTTATCATTATCGATCTAACTCATATTATTAGCCATATTATGCTTATATGATCGATAGAACGACATTTTACTATACTTATTACTCTTATTATTATCAATCTAACTTATATTATTAGCCATATTATGCAGATATGATCGATAGAACGACAATTACTATACTTTTTACACTCACTATTATCAATCTAACTCATATTATTAACAATATTATGCAGATATGATCGATAGCACGACATTTACTATACTTATTACTCTTATTATTATCAATCTAACTCATATTACTAGCCATATTATGCTTAAATGATCGATAGAACGACAACTACTATACTTATTACTCTTATTATTATCAAGCTAACTCATATTATTAGCCATATTATGCTTATATGATCGACAGAACGGCAATTACTATACTTATTATTCTTATTTTTATCAACCTAACTCATATTATTAGCCATATTATGCTTAAATGATCGATAGAACGACAATTACTATACTTATTACTCTTATTATTATTAATCTAACTCATATTATTAGCCATATTATGCTTAAATGATCGATAGAACGACAATTACTATACTTATTACTCTTATTATTATCAAGCTAACTCATATTATTAGCCATGTTATGCTTATATGATCGATAGAACGACAATTACTATACTTATTACTCTTATTATTATGAATCTAACTCATATTATTAGCCATATTATGCTTATATGATCGATAGAACGACAATTACTATACTTATTACTCTTATTATTATCAATCTAACTCATATTATTAGCCATATTATGCTTAAATGGTCGATAGAACGACAATTACTATACTTATTACTCTTATTATTATCAATCTTACTCATATTATTAGCCATATTATGCTTAAATGATCGATAGAACGACAATTACTATACCTATTACTCATACTATTATCAATCTAACTCATATTATTAGCCATATTATGCTTATATGATCGATAGAACGACAAGTACTATACTTATTACTCTTATTATTATCAATCTAACTCATATTATTAGCCATATTATGCTTATATGATCGATAGAACGACAATTACTATACTTATTACTCTTATTATTATCAATCTAACTCATATTATTAGCCATATTATGATTATATGATCGATAGAACGACAAGTACTATACTTATTACTCTTATTATTATCAATCTAACTCATATTATTAGCCATATCATGCTTATATGATCGACAGAACGACAATTACTATACTTATTATTCTTATTTTTATCAACCTAACTCATATTATTAGCCATATTATGCTTAAATGATCGGTAGAACGACAATTACTATACTTATTACTCTTATTATTATGAATCTAACTCATATTATTAACCATATTATGCAGATATGATCGATAGAGCTACAATTACTATACCCATTACTCTTATTATTATCAATCTAACTCATATTATTAGCCATATTATGCTTAAATGATCGATAGAACGACAATTACTATACTTATTACTCTTATTATTATCAAGCTAACTCATATTATTAGCCATATTATGCTTATATGATCGACAGAACGGCAATTACTATACTTATTATTCTTATTTTTATCAACCTAACTCATATTATTAGCCATATTATGCTTAAATGATCGATGGAACGACAATTACTATACTTATTACTCTTATTATTATTAATCTAACTCATATTATTAGCCATATTATGCTTAAATGATCGATAGAACGACAATTACTATACTTATTACTCTTATTATTATCAAGCTAACTCATATTATTAGCCATGTTATGCTTATATGATCGATAGAACGACAATTACTATACTTATTACTCTCATTATTATGAATCTAACTCATATTATTAGCCATATTATGCTTATATGATCGACAGAACGACAATTACTATACTTATTATTCTTATTTTTATCAACCTAACTCATATTATTAGCCATATTATGCTTAAATGATCGATAGAACGACAATTACTATACTTATTACTCTTATTATTATCAATCTAACTCATATTATTAGCCATATTATGCTTAAATGATCGATAGAACGACAATTACTATACTTATTACTCTTATTATTATCAAGCTAACTCATATTATTAGCCACATTATGCTTATATGATCGACAGAACGATAATTACTATACTCATTATTCTTATTTTTATCAACCTAACTCATATTATTAGCCATATTATGCTTAAATGATCGATAGAACGACAATTACTATACTTATTACTCTTATTATTATGAATCTAACTCATATTATTAACCATATTATGCAGATATGATCGATAGAACTACAATTACTATACTCATTACTCTTGTTATTATCAATCTAACTCATATTATTAGCCATATTATGCTTATATAATCGATAGAACGACAATTACTGTACTTATTACTCTTATCATTATCGATCTAACTCATATTATTAGCCATATTATGCTTATATGATCGATAGAACGACATTTTACTATACTTATTACTCTTATTATTATCAATCTAACTTATATTATTAGCCATATTATGCAGATATGATCGATAGAACGACAATTACTATACTTATTACACTCACTATTATCAATCTAACTCATATTATTAACAATATTATGCAGATATGATCGATAGCACGACATTTACTATACTTATTACTCCTATTATTATCAACCTAACTCATATTATCAGCCATATTATGCTTATATGATCGATAGAACGACAATTACTATACTTATTACTCTTATTATTATCAATCTAACTCATATTATTAGCCATATTATGCTTATATGATCGATAGAACGACAATTACTGTACTTACTACTCTTATCATTATCGATCTAACTCATATTTTTAGCCATATTATGCTTATATGATCGATAGAACGACAATTACTATACTTATTACTCTTATTATTATCAATCTAACTCATATTATTAGCCATATTATGCTTAAATGATCGATAGAACGACAATTACTATACTTATTACACTTATTATTATCAATCTAACTCATATTATTAGCCATATTATGCTTATATGATTCGATAGAACGACAATTACTATACTCACTACTCTTATTATTATCAATCTAACTCATATTATTAGCCATATTATGCTTATATGATCGACAGGACGACAATTACTGTACTTATTACACTTACTATTATCAATCTAACTCATATTATTAGCCATATTATGCTTATATGATCGATAGAACTACAATTACTATACTCATTACTCTTATTATTATCAATCTAACTCATATTATTAGCCATATTATGCTTATATAATCGATAGAACGACAATTACTGTACTTATTACTCTTATCATTATCGATCTAACTCATATTATTAGCCATATTATGCTTATATGATCGATAGAACGACATTTTACTATACTTATTACTCTTATTATTATCAATCTAACTTATATTATTAGCCATATTATGCAGATATGATCGATAGAACGACAATTACTATACTTTTTACACTCACTATTATCAATCTAACTCATATTATTAACAATATTATGCAGATATGATCGATAGCACGACATTTACTATACTTATTACTCTTATTATTATCAATCTAACTCATATTACTAGCCATATTATGCTTAAATGATCGATAGAACGACAACTACTATACTTATTACTCTTATTATTATCAAGCTAACTCATATTATTAGCCATATTATGCTTATATGATCGACAGAACGGCAATTACTATACTTATTATTCTTATTTTTATCAACCTAACTCATATTATTAGCCATATTATGCTTAAATGATCGATAGAACGACAATTACTATACTTATTACTCTTATTATTATTAATCTAACTCATATTATTAGCCATATTATGCTTAAATGATCGATAGAACGACAATTACTATACTTATTACTCTTATTATTATCAAGCTAACTCATATTATTAGCCATATTATGCTTATATGATCGATAGAACGACAATTACTATACTTATGACTCTTATTATTATCAAACTAACTCATATTATTAGCCATATTATGCTTAAATGGTCGATAGAACGACAATTACCATACTTATTACTCTTATTATTATCAATCTTACTCATATTATTAGCCATATTATGCTTAAATGATCGATAGAACGACAATTACTATACCTATTACTCATACTATTATCAATCTAACTCATATTATTAGCCATATTATGCTTATATGATCGATAGAACGACAATTACTATACTTATTACTCTTATTATTATCAATCTAACTCATATTATTAGCCATATTATGCTTAAATGATCGATAGAACGACAATTACTATACTTATTACTCTTATTATTATCAATCTAACTCATATTACTAGCCATATTATGCTTAAATGATCGATAGAACGACAATTACTATACTTATTACTCTTATTATTATTAATCTCACTCATATTATTAGCCATATTATGCTTAAATGATCGATAGAACGACAATTACTATACTTATTACTCTTATTATTATCAAGCTAACTCATATTATTAGCCATGTTATGCTTATATGATCGATAGAACGACAATTACTATACTTATTACTCTCATTATTATGAATCTAACTCATATTATTAGCCATATTATGCTTATATGATCGACAGAACGACAATTACTATACTTATTATTCTTATTTTTATCAACCTAACTCATATTATTAGCCATATTATGCTTAAATGATCGATAGAACGACAATTACTATACTTATTACTCTTATTATTATCAATCTAACTCATATTATTAGCCATATTATGCTTAAATGATCGATAGAACGACAATTACTATACTTATTACTCTTATTATTATCAAGCTAACTCATATTATTAGCCACATTATGCTTATATGATCGACAGAACGATAATTACTATACTCATTATTCTTATTTTTATCAACCTAACTCATATTATTAGCCATATTATGCTTAAATGATCGATAGAACGACAATTACTATACTTATTACTCTTATTATTATGAATCTAACTCATATTATTAACCATATTATGCAGATATGATCGATAGAACTACAATTACTATACTCATTACTCTTATTATTATCAATCTAACTCATATTATTAGCCATATTATGCTTATATAATCGATAGAACGACAATTACTGTACTTATTACTCTTATCATTATCGATCTAACTCATATTATTAGCCATATTATGCTTATATGATCGATAGAACGACATTTTACTATACTTATTACTCTTATTATTATCAATCTAACTTATATTATTAGCCATATTATGCAGATATGATCGATAGAACGACAATTACTATACTTATTACACTCACTATTATCAATCTAACTCATATTATTAACAATATTATGCAGATATGATCGATAGCACGACATTTACTATACTTATTACTCCTATTATTATCAACCTAACTCATATTATCAGCCATATTATGCTTATATGATCGATAGAACGACAATTACTATACTTATTACTCTTATTATTATCAATCTTACTCATATTATTAGCCATATTATGCTTATATGATCGATAGAACGACAATTACTATACCTATTACTCATACTATTATCAATCTAACTCATATTATTAGCCATATTATGCTTATATGATCGATAGAACGACAAGTACTATACTTATTACTCTTATTATTATCAATCTAACTCATATTATTAGCCATATTATGCTTATATGATTGACAGAACGACAATTACTATACTTATTATTCTTATTTTTATCAACCTAACTCATATTATTAGCCATATTATGCTTAAATGATCGATAGAACGACAATTACTATACTTATTACTCTTATTATTATGAATCCACCTCATATTATTAACCATATTATGCAGATATGATCGATAGAACTACAATTACTATACCCATTACTCTTATTATTATCAATCTAACTCATATTATTAGCCATATTATGCTTATATGATCGATAGAACGACAATTACTGTACTTACAACTCTTATCATTATCGATCTAACTCATATTATTAGCCATATTATGCTTATATGATCGATAGAACGACAATTACTATACTTATTACTCTTATTATTATCAAACTAACTCATATTATTAGCCATATTATGCTGAAATGGTCGATAGAACGACAATTACTATACTTATTACTCTTATTATTATCAATCTTACTCATATTATTAGCCATATTATGCTTAAATGATCGATAGAACGACAATTACTATACCTATTACTCATACTATTATCAATCTAACTCATATTATTAGCCATATTATGCTTATATGATCGATAGAACGACAAGTACTATACTTATTACTCTTATTATTATCAATCTAACTCATATTATTAGCCATATTATGCTTATATGATCGATAGAACGACAATTACTATACTTATTACTCTTATTATTATCAATCTAACTCATATTATTAGCCATATTATGATTATATGATCGATAGAACGACAAGTACTATACTTATTACTCTTATTATTATCAATCTAACTCATATTATTAGCCATATCATGCTTATATGATCGACAGAACGACAATTACTATACTTATTATTCTTATTTTTATCAACCTAACTCATATTATTAGCCATATTATGCTTAAATGATCGATAGAACGACAATTACTATACTTATTACTCTTATTATTATGAATCTAACTCATATTATTAACCATATTATGCAGATATGATCGATAGAGCTACAATTACTACACCCATTACTCTTATTATTATCAATCTAACTCATATTATTAGCCATATTATGCTTAAATGATCGATAGAACGACAATTACTATACTTATTACTCTTATTATTATTAATCTAACTCATATTATTAGCCATATTATGCTTAAATGATCGATAGAACGACAATTACTATACTTATTACTCTTATTATTATGAATCTAACTCATATTATTAACCATATTATGCAGATATGATCGATAGAACTACAATTACTATACTCATTACTCTTATTATTATCAATCTAACTCATATTATTAGCCATATTATGCTTAAATGATCGATAGAACGACAATTACTATACTTATTACTCTTATTATTATCAAGCTAACTCATATTATTAGCCATGTTATGCTTATATGATCGATAGAACGACAATTACTATACTTATTACTCTTATTATTATGAATCTAACTCATATTATTAACCATATTATGCAGATATGATCGATAGAACTACAATTACTATACTCATTACTCTTATTATTATCAATCTAACTCATATTATTAGCCATATTATGCTTAAATGATCGATAGAACGACAATTACTATACTTATTACTCTTATTATTATCAAGCTAACTCATATTATTAGCCATATTATGCTTATATGATCGACAGAACGACAATTACTATACTTATTATTCTTATTTTTATCAACCTAACTCATATTATTAGCCATATTATGCTTAAATGATCGATAGAACGACAATTACTATACTTATTACTCTTATTATTATCAATCTAACTCATATTATTAGCCATATTATGCTTAAATGATCGATAGAACGACAATTACTATACTTATTACTCTTATTATTATCAAGCTAACTCATATTATTAGCCACATTATGCTTATATGATCGACAGAACGACAATTACTATACTCATTATTCTTATTTTTATCAACCTAACTCATATTATTAGCCATATTATGCTTAAATGATCGATAGAACGACAATTACTATACCTATTACTCTTATTATTATGAATCTAACTCATATTATTAACCATATTATGCAGATATGATCGATAGAACTACAATTACTATACTCATTACTCTTATTATTATCAATCTAACTCATATTATTAGCCATATTATGCTTATATAATCGATAGAACGACAATTACTGTACTTATTACTCTTATCATTATCGATCTAACTCATATTATTAGCCATATTATGCTTATATGATCGATAGAACGACATTTTACTATACTTATTACTCTTATTATTATCAATCTAACTTATATTATTAGCCATATTATGCAGATATGATCGATAGAACGACAATTACTATACTTTTTACACTCACTATTATCAATCTAACTCATATTATTAACAATATTATGCAGATATGATCGATAGCACGACATTTACTATACTTATTACTCTTATTATTATCAATCTAACTCATATTACTAGCCATATTATGCTTAAATGATCGATAGAACGACAACTACTATACTTATTACTCTTATTATTATCAAGCTAACTCATATTATTAGCCATATTATGCTTATATGATCGACAGAACGGCAATTACTATACTTATTATTCTTATTTTTATCAACCTAACTCATATTATTAGCCATATTATGCTTAAATGATCGATAGAACGACAATTACTATACTTATTACTCTTATTATTATTAATCTAACTCATATTATTAGCCATATTATGCTTAAATGATCGATAGAACGACAATTACTATACTTATTACTCTTATTATTATCAAGCTAACTCATATTATTAGCCATGTTATGCTTATATGATCGATAGAACGACAATTACTATACTTATTACTCTTATTATTATGAATCTAACTCATATTATTAGCCATATTATGCTTATATGATCGATAGAACGACAATTACTATACTTATTACTCTTATTATTATCAATCTAACTCATATTATTAGCCATATTATGCTTAAATGGTCGATAGAACGACAATTACTATACTTATTACTCTTATTATTATCAATCTTACTCATATTATTAGCCATATTATGCTTAAATGATCGATAGAACGACAATTACTATACCTATTACTCATACTATTATCAATCTAACTCATATTATTAGCCATATTATGCTTATATGATCGATAGAACGACAAGTACTATACTTATTACTCTTATTATTATCAATCTAACTCATATTATTAGCCATATTATGCTTATATGATCGATAGAACGACAATTACTATACTTATTACTCTTATTATTATCAATCTAACTCATATTATTAGCCATATTATGATTATATGATCGATAGAACGACAAGTACTATACTTATTACTCTTATTATTATCAATCTAACTCATATTATTAGCCATATCATGCTTATATGATCGACAGAACGACAATTACTATACTTATTATTCTTATTTTTATCAACCTAACTCATATTATTAGCCATATTATGCTTAAATGATCGGTAGAACGACAATTACTATACTTATTACTCTTATTATTATGAATCTAACTCATATTATTAACCATATTATGCAGATATGATCGATAGAGCTACAATTACTATACCCATTACTCTTATTATTATCAATCTAACTCATATTATTAGCCATATTATGCTTAAATGATCGATAGAACGACAATTACTATACTTATTACTCTTATTATTATCAAGCTAACTCATATTATTAGCCATATTATGCTTATATGATCGACAGAACGGCAATTACTATACTTATTATTCTTATTTTTATCAACCTAACTCATATTATTAGCCATATTATGCTTAAATGATCGATGGAACGACAATTACTATACTTATTACTCTTATTATTATTAATCTAACTCATATTATTAGCCATATTATGCTTAAATGATCGATAGAACGACAATTACTATACTTATTACTCTTATTATTATCAAGCTAACTCATATTATTAGCCATGTTATGCTTATATGATCGATAGAACGACAATTACTATACTTATTACTCTCATTATTATGAATCTAACTCATATTATTAGCCATATTATGCTTATATGATCGACAGAACGACAATTACTATACTTATTATTCTTATTTTTATCAACCTAACTCATATTATTAGCCATATTATGCTTAAATGATCGATAGAACGACAATTACTATACTTATTACTCTTATTATTATCAATCTAACTCATATTATTAGCCATATTATGCTTAAATGATCGATAGAACGACAATTACTATACTTATTACTCTTATTATTATCAAGCTAACTCATATTATTAGCCACATTATGCTTATATGATCGACAGAACGATAATTACTATACTCATTATTCTTATTTTTATCAACCTAACTCATATTATTAGCCATATTATGCTTAAATGATCGATAGAACGACAATTACTATACTTATTACTCTTATTATTATGAATCTAACTCATATTATTAACCATATTATGCAGATATGATCGATAGAACTACAATTACTATACTCATTACTCTTGTTATTATCAATCTAACTCATATTATTAGCCATATTATGCTTATATAATCGATAGAACGACAATTACTGTACTTATTACTCTTATCATTATCGATCTAACTCATATTATTAGCCATATTATGCTTATATGATCGATAGAACGACATTTTACTATACTTATTACTCTTATTATTATCAATCTAACTTATATTATTAGCCATATTATGCAGATATGATCGATAGAACGACAATTACTATACTTATTACACTCACTATTATCAATCTAACTCATATTATTAACAATATTATGCAGATATGATCGATAGCACGACATTTACTATACTTATTACTCCTATTATTATCAACCTAACTCATATTATCAGCCATATTATGCTTATATGATCGATAGAACGACAATTACTATACTTATTACTCTTATTATTATCAATCTAACTCATATTATTAGCCATATTATGCTTATATGATCGATAGAACGACAATTACTGTACTTACTACTCTTATCATTATCGATCTAACTCATATTTTTAGCCATATTATGCTTATATGATCGATAGAACGACAATTACTATACTTATTACTCTTATTATTATCAATCTAACTCATATTATTAGCCATATTATGCTTAAATGATCGATAGAACGACAATTACTATACTTATTACTCTTATTATTATGAATCTAACTCATATTACTAGCCATATTATGCTTAAATGATCGATAGAACGACAATTACTATACTTATTACTCTTATTATTATCAATCTAACTCATATTATTAGCCATATTATGCTTATATGATCGATAGAACGACAATTACTATACTCACTACTCTTATTATTATCAATCTAACTCATATTATTAGCCATATTATGCTTATATGATCGACAGAACGACAATTACTGTACTTATTACACTTACTATTATCAATCTAACTCATATTATTAGCCATATTATGCTTATATGATCGATAGAACGACAATTACTATACCTATTACTCATACTATTATCAATCTAACTCATATTATTAGCCATATTATTCTTATATGATCGATAGAACGACAAGTACTATACTTATTACTCTTATTATTATCAATCTAACTCATATTATTAGCCATATCATGCTTATATGATCGACAGAACGACAATTACTATACTTATTATTCTTATTTTTATCAACCTAACTCATATTATTAGCCATATTATGCTTATATGATCGATAGAACGACAATTACTGTACTTACAACTCTTATCATTATCGATCTAACTCATATTATTAGCCATATTATGCTTATATGATCGATAGAACGACAATTACTATACTTATTACTCTTATTATTATCAAACTAACTCATATTATTAGCCATATTATGCTTAAATGGTCGATAGAACGACAATTACTATACTTATTACTCTTATTATTATCAATCTTACTCATATTATTAGCCATATTATGCTTAAATGATCGATAGAACGACAATTACTATACCTATTACTCATACTATTATCAATCTAACTCATATTATTAGCCATATTATGCTTATATGATCGATAGAACGACAAGTACTATACTTATTACTCTTATTATTATCAATCTAACTCATATTATTAGCCATATTATGCTTATATGATCGATAGAACGACAATTACTATACTTATTACTCTTATTATTATCAATCTAACTCATATTATTAGCCATATTATGATTATATGATCGATAGAACGACAAGTACTATACTTATTACTCTTATTATTATCAACCTAACTCATATTATTAGCCATATCATGCTTATATGATCGACAGAACGACAATTACTATACTTATTATTCTTATTTTTATCAACCTAACTCATATTATTAGCCATATTATGCTTAAATGATCGATAGAACGACAATTACTATACTTATTACTCTTATTATTATGAATCTAACTCATATTATTAAGCATATTATGCAGATATGATCGATAGAGCTACAATTACTATACCCATTACTCTTATTATTATCAATCTAACTCATATTATTAGCCATATTATGCTTATATGATCGATAGAACGACAATTACTGTACTTACTACTCTTATCATTATCGATCTAACTCATATTATTAGCCATATTATGCTTATATGATCGATAGAACGACAATTACTATACTTATTACTCTTATTATTATCAATCTAACTCATATTATTAGCCATATTATGCTTAAATGATCGATAGAACGACAATTACTATACTTATTACTCTTATTATTATCAATCTAACTCATATTATTAGCCATATTATGCTTAAATGATCGATAGAACGACAATTACTATACTTATTACTCTTATTATTATCAAGCTAACTCATATTATTAGCCATATTATGCTTATATGATCGACAGAACGACAATTACTATACTTATTATTCTTATTTTTATCAACCTAACTCATATTATTAGCCATATTATGCTTAAATGATCGATAGAACGACAATTACTATACTTATTACTCTTATTATTATCAAGCCAACTCATATTATTAGCCATGTTATGCTTATATGATCGATAGAACGACAATTACTATACTTATTACTCTTATTATTATGAATCTAACTCATATTATTAACCATATTATGCAGATATGATCGATAGAACTACAATTACTGTACCCATTACTCTTATTATTAGCAATCTAACTCATATTATTAGCCATATTATGCTCATATGATCGATAGAACGACAATTACTGTACTTACTACTCTTATCATTATCGATCTAACTCATATTATTAGCCATATTATGCTTATATGACCGATAGAACGACAATTACTATACTTATTACTCTTATTATTATCAATCTAACTCATATTATTAGCCATATTATGCCGATATGATCGATAGAACGACAATTACTATACTTATTACTATTATTATTATCAATCTTACTCATATTATTAGCCATATTATGCTTATATGATCGATAGAACGACAATTACTATACTTATTACTCTTATTATTATCAATCTAACTGATATTATTAACCATATTATGCTTGTATGATCGATAGAACGACAATTACTATACTTATTATTCTTATTTTTATCTACCTAACTCATATTATTCGCCATATTATGCTTAAATGATCGATAGAACGACAATTACTATACTCATTACTCTTATTATTATCAATCTAACTCATATTACTAGCCATATTATGCTTAAATGATCGATAGAACGACAATTACTATACTTATTACTCTTATTATTATCAATCTAACTCATATTATTAGCCATATTATGCTTATATGATCGATAGAACGACAATTACTATACTCACTACTCTTATTATTATCAATCTAACTCATATTATTAGCCATATTATGCTTATATGATCGACAGAACGACAATTACTGTACTTATTACACTTACTATTATCAATCTAACTCATATTATTAGCCATATTATGGTTATATGATCGATAGAACGACAATTACTATACCTATCACTCATACTATTATCAATCTAACTCATATTATTAGCCATATTATGCTTATATGATCGATAGAACGACAATTACTGTACTTATTACTCATATCATTATCGATCTAACTCATATTATTAGCCATATTATGCTTATATTATCGATAGAACGACAATTACTGTACTTATTACTCCTATTATTATGAATCTAACTCATATTATTAACCATATTATGCAGATACGATCGATAGAACTACAATTACTATACTTATTACTCTTATTATTATCAATCTAACTCATATTATTAGCCATATTATGCTTATATGATCGATAGAACGACAATTACTATATTTATTACTCGTACTATTATCAATCTAACTCATATTATTGGCCATATTATGCTTATATGATCGATAGAACGACAATTACTGTACTTATTACTCTTATCATTATCGATCTAACTCATATTATTAGCCATATTATGCTTATATTATCGATAGAACGACAATTACTGTACTTATTACTCTTATTGTTATCAATTTAACTCATATTATTAACCATGTTATGCTTATATGATCGATAGAACGACAATTACTTTACTTATTACTCTTATTATTATTAATCTAACTCATATTATTAACCATATTATGCTAATATGATCGATAGAACGACAATTACTATACTTATTACTCTTATTATTATGAATCTAACTCATATTATTAACCATATTATGCAGATATGATCGATAGAACTACAATTACTATACTCATTACTTTTATTATTATCAATCTAACTCATATTATTAGCCATATTATGCTTATATGATCGACAGAACGACAATTACTATACTTATTATTCTTATTTTTATCAACCTAACTCATATTATTAGCCATATTATGCTTAAATGATCGATAGAACGACAATTACTATACTTATTACTCTTATTATTATCAAGCCAACTCATATTATTAGCCATGTTATGCTTATATGATCGATAGAACGACAATTACTATACTTATTACTCTTATTATTATGAATCTAACTCATATTATTAACCATATTATGCAGATATGATCGATAGAACTACAATTACTATACTCATTACTCTTATTATTATCAATCTAACTCATATTATTAGCCATATTATGCTTAAATGATCGATAGAACGACAATTACTATACTTATTACTCTTATTATTATCAAGCTAACTCATATTATTAGCCATATTATGCTTATATGATCGACAGAACGACAATTACTATACTTATTATTCTTATTTTTATCAACCTAACTCATATTATTAGCCATATTATGCTTAAATGATCGATAGAACGACAATTACTATACTTATTACTCTTATTATTATTAATCTAACTCATATTATTAGCCATATTATGCTTAAATGATCGATAGAACGACAATTACTATACTTAATACTCTTATTATTATCAATCTAACTCATATTATTAGCCATATTATGCTTATATAATCGATAGAACGACAATTACTGTACTTATTACACTTATCATTATCGATCTAAGTCATATTATTAGCCATATTATGCTTATATGATCGATAGAACGACATTTTACTATACTTATTACTCTTATTATTATCAATCTAACTTATATTATTAGCCATATTATGCAGATATGATCGATAGAACGACAATTACTATACTTTTTACACTCACTATTATCAATCTAACTCATATTATTAACAATATTATGCAGATATGATCGATAGCACGACATTTACTATACTTATTACTCTTATTATTATCAATCTAACTCATATTACTAGCCATATTATGCTTAAATGATCGATAGAACGACAATTACTATACTTATTACTCTTATTATTATGAATCCACCTCATATTATTAACCATATTATGCAGATATGATCGATAGAACTACAATTACTATACCCATTGCTCTTATTATTATCAATCTAACTCATATTATTAGCCATGTTATGCTTATATGATCGATAGAACGACAATTACTGTACTTACAACTCTTATCATTATCGATCTAACTCATATTATTAGCCATATTATGCTTATATGATCGATAGAACGACAATTACTATACTTATTACTCTTATTATTATCAATCTAACTCATATTATTAGGCATATTATGCTTAAATGGTCGATAGAACGACAATTACTATACTTATTACTCTTATTATTATCAATCTTACTCATATTATTAGCCATATTATGCTTAAATGGTCGATAGAACGACAATTACTATACTTATTACTCTTATTATTATCAATCTAACTCATATTATTAGCCATATTATGCTTAAATGATCGATAGAACGACAATTACTATACTTATTACTCTTATTATTATGAATCTAACTCATATTATTAACCATATTATGCAGATATGATCGATAGAACTACAATTACTGTACCCATTACTCTTATTATTATCAATCTAACTCATATTATTAGCCATATTATGCTCATATGATCGATAGAACGACAATTACTGTACTTACTACTCTTATCATTATCGATCTAACTCATATTATTAGCCATATTATGCTTATATGACCGATAGAACGACAATTACTATACTTATTACTCTTATTATTATCAATCTAACTCATATTATTAGCCATATTATGCCGATATGATCGATAGAACGACAATTACTATACTTATTACTATTATTATTATCAATCTTACTCATATTATTAGCCATATTATGCTTATATGATCGATAGAACGACAATTACTATACTTATTACTCTTATTATTATCAATCTAACTGATATTATTAACCATATTATGCTTGTATGATCGATAGAACGACAATTACTATACTTATTATTCTTATTTTTATCTACCTAACTCATATTATTCGCCATATTATGCTTAAATGATCGATAGAACGACAATTACTATACTCATTACTCTTATTATTATCAATCTAACTCATATTACTAGCCATATTATGCTTAAATGATCGATAGAACGACAATTACTATACTTATTACTCTTATTATTATCAATCTAACTCATATTATTAGCCATATTATGCTTATATGATCGATAGAACGACAATTACTATACTCACTACTCTTATTATTATCAATCTAACTCATATTATTAGCCATATTATGCTTATATGATCGACAGAACGACAATTACTGTACTTATTACACTTACTATTATCAATCTAACTCATATTATTAGCCATATTATGGTTATATGATCGATAGAACGACAATTACTATACCTATCACTCATACTATTATCAATCTAACTCATATTATTAGCCATATTATGCTTATATGATCGATAGAACGACAATTACTGTACTTATTACTCATATCATTATCGATCTAACTCATATTATTAGCCATATTATGCTTATATTATCGATAGAACGACAATTACTGTACTTATTACTCTTATTGTTATCAATCTAACTCATATTATTAACCATATTCTGCTTATATGATCGATAGAACGACAATTACTGTACTTATTACTCTTATTATTATTAATCTAACTCATATTATTAACCATATTATGCTAATATGATCGATAGAACGACAATTACTATACTTATTACTCCTATTATTATGAATCTAACTCATATTATTAACCATATTATGCAGATACGATCGATAGAACTACAATTACTATACTTATTACTCTTATTATTATCAATCTAACTCATATTATTAGCCATATTATGCTTATATGATCGATAGAACGACAATTACTATATTTATTACTCGTACTATTATCAATCTAACTCATATTATTGGCCATATTACGCTTATATGATCGATAGAACGACAATTACTGTACTTATTACTCTTATCATTATCGATCTAACTCATATTATTAGCCATATTATGCTTATATTATCGATAGAACGACAATTACTGTACTTATTACTCTTATTGTTATCAATTTAACTCATATTATTAACCATGTTATGCTTATATGATCGATAGAACGACAATTACTTTACTTATTACTCTTATTATTATTAATCTAACTCATATTATTAACCATATTATGCTAATATGATCGATAGAACGACAATTACTATACTTATTACTCTTATTATTATGAATCTAACTCATATTATTAACCATATTATGCAGATATGATCGATAGAACTACAATTACTATACTCATTACTTTTATTATTATCAATCTAACTCATATTATTAGCCATATTATGCATATATGATCGATAGAACGACAATTACTATACTTATTACACTCACTATTATCAATCTAACTCATGTTATTAACCATATTATGCAGATATGATCGACAGCACGACATTTACTATACTTATTACTCTTATTATTATCAATCTAACTCATATTATTAACCATATTGTGCTTATATGATCGATAGAACGACAATTACTATACTTATTACTATTATTATTATCAATCTAACTCATATTATTAGCCATATTATGCATATATGATCGATAGAACGACAATTACTGTACTTATTACTCTTATCATTATCGATCTAACTCATATTATTAGCCATATTATGCTTATATTATCGATAGAACGACAATTACTGTACTTATTACTGTTATTATTATCAATTTAACTCATATTATTAGCCATATTATGCTTATATTATCGATAGAACGACAATTACTGTACTTATTACTGTTATTATTATCAATTTAACTCATATTATTAGCCATATTATGCTTATATGATCGATAGAACGACAATTACTATACTTATTACTCTTATTATTATGAATCTAACTCATATTATTAACCATATTATGCAGATATGATCGATAGAACTACAATTGCTATACTCATTACTCTTATTATTATCAATCTAACTCATATTATTAGCCATATTATGCTTATATGATCGATAGAACGACAATTACTACACTTATTACTCTTATTATTATCAATCTAACTCATATTACCAGCCATATTATGCTTAAATGATCGATAGAACGACAATTACTATACTTATTACACTTACTATTATCAATCTAACTCATATTATTAGCCATATTATGCTTATATGATCGATAGAACGACAATTACTATACTTATTACTCTTATTATTATCAATCTAACTCATATTATTAGCCATATTGTGCTTATATGATCGATAGAACGACAATTACTATACTTATTACTCTTATTATTATCAATCTAACTCATATTACCAGCCATATTATGCTTAAATGATCGATAGAACGACAATTACTGTACTTATTACTCTTATCATTATCGATCTAACTCATATTATTAGCCATATTATGCTTATATTATCGATAGAACGACAATTACTGTACTTATTACTCTTATTGTTATCAATTTAACTCATATTATTAACCATGTTATGCTTATATGATCGATAGAACGACAATTACTTTACTTATTACTCTTATTATTATTAATCTAACTCATATTATTAACCATATTATGCTAATATGATCGATAGAACGACAATTACTCTACTTATTACTCTTATTATTATGAATCTAACTCATATTATTAACCATATTATGCAGATATGATCGATAGAACTACAATTACTATACTCATTACTCTTATTATTATCAATCTAACTCATATTATTAGCCATATTATGCATATATGATCGATAGAACGACAATTACTATACTTATTACACTCACTATTATCAATCTAACTCATGTTATTAACCATATTATGCAGATATGATCGACAGCACGACATTTACTATACTTATTACTCTTATTATTATCAATCTAACTCATATTATTAACCATATTGTGCTTATATGATCGATAGAACGACAATTACTGTACTTATTACTCTTATCATTATCGATCTAACTCATATTATTAGCCATATTATGCTTATATTATCGATAGAACGACAATTACTGTACTTATTACTGTTATTATTATCAATTTAACTCATATTATTAGCCATATTATGCTTATATGATCGATAGAACGACAATTACTATACTTATTACTCTTATTATTATGAATCTAACTCATATTATTAACCATATTATGCAGATATGATCGATAGAACTACAATTGCTATACTCATTACTCTTATTATTATCAATCTAACTCATATTATTAGCCATATTATGCTTATATGATCGATAGAACGACAATTACTACACTTATTACTCTTATTATTATCAATCTAACTCATATTACCAGCCATATTATGCTTAAATGATCGATAGAACGACAATTACTATACTTATTACACTTACTATTATCAATCTAACTCATATTATTAGCCATATTATGCTTATATGATCGATAGAACGACAATTACTATACTTATTACTCTTATTATTATCAATCTAACTCATATTATTAGCCATATTGTGCTTATATGATCGATAGAACGACAATTACTATACTTATTACTCTTATTATTATCAATCTAACTCATATTACCAGCCATATTATGCTTAAATGATCGATAGAACTACAATTGCTATACTCATTACTCTTATTATTATCAATCTAACTCATATTATTAGCCATATTATGCTTATATGATCGATAGAACGACAATTACTATACTTATTACTATTATTATTATCAATCTAACTCATATTATTAGCCATATTATGCATATATGATCGATAGAACGACAATTACTATACTTATTACTCTTATTATTATGAATCTAACTCATATTATTAACCATATTAAGCAGATATGATCGATAGAGCTACAATTACTATACCCATTACTCTTATTATTATCAATCTAACTCATATTATTAGCCATATTATGCTTATATGATCGATAGAACGACAATTACTGTACTTACTACTCTTATCATTATCGATCTAACTCATATTATTAGCCATATTATGCTTATATGATCGATAGAACGACAATTACTATACTTATTACTCTTATTATTATCAATCTAACTCATATTATTAGCCATATTATGCTTAAATGATCGATAGAACGACAATTACTATACTTATTACTCTTATTATTATCAATCTAACTCATATTATTAGCCATATTATGCTTAAATGATCGATAGAACGACAATTACTATACTTATTACTCTTATTATTATCAAGCTAACTCATATTATTAGCCATATTATGCTTATATGATCGACAGAACGGCAATTACTATACTTATTATTCTTATTTTTATCAACCTAACTCATATTATTAGCCATATTATGCTTAAATGATCGATAGAACGACAATTACTATACTTATTACTCTTATTATTATTAATCTAACTCATATTATTAGCCATATTATGCTTAAATGATCGATAGAACGACAATTACTATACTTATTACTCTTATTATTATCAAGCTAACTCATATTATTAGCCATGTTATGCTTATATGATCGATAGAACGACAATTACTATACTTATTACTCTTATTATTATGAATCTAACTCATATTATTAACCATATTATGCAGATATGATCGATAGAACGACAATTACTATACTTATTACTCTTATTATTATGAATCTAACTCATATTATTAACCATATTATGCAGATATGATCGATAGAACTACAATTACTGTACCCATTACTCTTATTATTATCAATCTAACTCATATTATTAGCCATATTATGCTCATATGATCGATAGAACGACAATTACTGTACTTACTACTCTTATCATTATCGATCTAACTCATATTATTAGCCATATTATGCTTATATGACCGATAGAACGACAATTACTATACTTATTACTCTTATTATTATCAATCTAACTCATATTATTAGCCATATTATGCCGATATGATCGATAGAACGACAATTACTATACTTATTACTATTATTATTATCAATCTTACTCATATTATTAGCCATATTATGCTTATATGATCGACAGAACGACAATTACTGTACTTATTACACTTACTATTATCAATCTAACTCATATTATTAGCCATATTATGGTTATATGATCGATAGAACGACAATTACTATACCTATCACTCATACTATTATCAATCTAACTCATATTATTAGCCATATTATGCTTATATGATCGATAGAACGACAATTACTGTACTTATTACTCATATCATTATCGATCTAACTCATATTATTAGCCATATTATGCTTATATTATCGATAGAACGACAATTACTGTACTTATTACTCTTATTGTTATCAATCTAACTCATATTATTAACCATATTCTGCTTATATGATCGATAGAACGACAATTACTGTACTTATTACTCTTATTATTATTAATCTAACTCATATTATTAACCATATTATGCTAATATGATCGATAGAACGACAATTACTATACTTATTACTCCTATTATTATGAATCTAACTCATATTATTAACCATATTATGCAGATACGATCGATAGAACTACAATTACTATACTTATTACTCTTATTATTATCAATCTAACTCATATTATTAGCCATATTATGCTTATATGATCGATAGAACGACAATTACTATATTTATTACTCGTACTATTATCAATCTAACTCATATTATTGGCCATATTATGCTTATATGATCGATAGAACGACAATTACTGTACTTATTACTCTTATCATTATCGATCTAACTCATATTATTAGCCATATTATGCTTATATTATCGATAGAACGACAATTACTGTACTTATTACTCTTATTGTTATCAATTTAACTCATATTATTAACCATGTTATGCTTATATGATCGATAGAACGACAATTACTTTACTTATTACTCTTATTATTATTAATCTAACTCATATTATTAACCATATTATGCTAATATGATCGATAGAACGACAATTACTATACTTATTACTCTTATTATTATGAATCTAACTCATATTATTAACCATATTATGCAGATATGATCGATAGAACTACAATTACTATACTCATTACTCTTATTATTATCAATCTAACTCATATTATTAGCCATATTATGCATATATGATCGATAGAACGACAATTACTATACTTATTACACTCACTATTATCAATCTAACTCATGTTATTAACCATATTATGCAGATATGATCGACAGCACGACATTTACTATACTTATTACTCTTATTATTATCAATCTAACTCATATTATTAACCATATTGTGCTTATATGATCGATAGAACGACAATTACTATACTTATTACTATTATTATTATCAATCTAACTCATATTATTAGCCATATTATGCATATATGATCGATAGAACGACAATTACTGTACTTATTACTCTTATCATTATCGATCTAACTCATATTATTAGCCATATTATGCTTATATTATCGATAGAACGACAATTACTGTACTTATTACTGTTATTATTATCAATTTAACTCATATTATTAGCCATATTATGCTTATATGATCGATAGAACGACAATTACTATACTTATTACTCTTATTATTATGAATCTAACTCATATTATTAACCATATTATGCAGATATGATCGATAGAACTACAATTGCTATACTCATTACTCTTATTATTATCAATCTAACTCATATTATTAGCCATATTATGCTTATATGATCGATAGAACGACAATTACTACACTTATTACTCTTATTATTATCAATCTAACTCATATTACCAGCCATATTATGCTTAAATGATCGATAGAACGACAATTACTATACTTATTACACTTACTATTATCAATCTAACTCATATTATTAGCCATATTATGCTTAAATGATCGATAGAACGACAATTACTATACTTATTACTCTTATTATTATTAATCTAACTCATATTATTAGCCATATTATGCTTAAATGATCGATAGAACGACAATTACTATACTTATTACTCTTATTATTATCAAGCTAACTCATATTATTAGCCATGTTATGCTTATATGATCGATAGAACGACAATTACTATACTTATTACTCTTATTATTATGAATCTAACTCATATTATTAACCATATTATGCAGATATGATCGATAGGACTACAATTACTATACTCATTACTCTTATTATTATCAGTCTAACTCATATTATTAGCCATATTATGCTTAAATGATCGATAGAACGACAATTACTATACTTATTACTCTTATTATTATCAATCTAACTCATATTATTAGCCATATTGTGCTTATATGATCGATAGAACGACAATTACTATACTTATTACTCTTATTATTATCAATCTAACTCATATTACCAGCCATATTATGCTTAAATGATCGATAGAACGACAATTACTGTACTTATTACTCTTATCATTATCGATCTAACTCATATTATTAGCCATATTATGCTTATATTATCGATAGAACGACAATTACTGTACTTATTACTCTTATTGTTATCAATTTAACTCATATTATTAACCATGTTATGCTTATATGATCGATAGAACGACAATTACTTTACTTATTACTCTTATTATTATTAATCTAACTCATATTATTAACCATATTATGCTAATATGATCGATAGAACGACAATTACTATACTTATTACTCTTATTATTATGAATCTAACTCATATTATTAACCATATTATGCAGATATGATCGATAGAACTACAATTACTATACTCATTACTCTTATTATTATCAATCTAACTCATATTATTAGCCATATTATGCAGATATGATCGATAGAACGACAATTACTATACTTATTACACTCACTATTATCAATCTAACTCATATTATTAACAATATTATGCAGATATGATCGATAGCACGACATTTACTATACTTATTACTCTTATTATTATCAATCTAACTCATATTACTAGCCATATTATGCTTAAATGATCGATAGAACGACAACTACTATACTTATTACTCTTATTATTATCAATCTAACTCATATTATTAGCCATATTATGCTTATATGATCGACAGAACGACAATTACTGTACTTATTACACTTACTATTATCAATCTAACTCATATTATTACCCATATTATGCTTATATGATCGATAAAACGACAATTACTATACTTATTACTCTTATTATTATCAATCTAACTCATATTATTAGCCATATTATGCTTAAATGATCGATAGAACGACAATTACTATACTTATTACTCTTATTATTATGAATCTAACTCATATTATTAACCATATTATGCAGATATGATCGATAGAACTACAATTACTGTACCCATTACTCTTATTATTATCAATCTAACTCATATTATTAGCCATATTATGCTCATATGATCGATAGAACGACAATTACTGTACTTACTACTCTTATCATTATCGATCTAACTCATATTATTAGCCATATTATGCTTATATGATCGATAGAACGACAATTACTATACTTATTACTCTTATTATTATCAATCTAACTCATATTATTAGCCATATTATGCCGATATGATCGATAGAACGACAATTACTATACTTATTACTATTATTATTATCAATCTTACTCATATTATTAGCCATATTATGCTTATATGATCGATAGAACGACAATTACTATACTTATTACTCTTATTATTATCAATCTAACTCATATTATTAACCATATTATGCTTGTATGATCGATAGAACGACAATTACTATACTTATTATTCTTATTTTTATCTACCTAACTCATATTATTCGCCATATTATGCTTAAATGATCGATAGAACGACAATTACTATACTCATTACTCTTATTATTATCAATCTAACTCATATTACTAGCCATATTATGCTTAAATGATCGATAGAACGACAATTACTATACTTATTACTCTTATTATTATCAATCTAACTCATATTATTAGCCATATTATGCTTATATGATCGATAGAACGACAATTACTATACTCACTACTCTTATTATTATCAATCTAACTCATATTATTAGCCATATTATGCTTATATGATCGACAGAACGACAATTACTGTACTTATTACACTTACTATTATCAATCTAACTCATATTATTAGCCATATTATGGTTATATGATCGATAGAACGACAATTATTATACCTATCACTCATACTATTATCAATCTAACTCATATTATTAGCCATATTATGCTTATATGATCGATAGAACGACAATTACTGTACTTATTACTCATATCATTATCGATCTAACTCATATTATTAGCCATATTATGCTTATATTATCGATAGAACGACAATTACTGTACTTATTACTCTTATTGTTATCAATCTAACTCATATTATTAACCATATTCTGCTTATATGATCGATAGAACGACAATTACTGTACTTATTACTCTTATTATTATTAATCTAACTCATATTATTAACCATATTATGCTAATATGATCGATAGAACGACAATTACTATACTTATTACTCCTATTATTATGAATCTAACTCATATTATTAACCATATTATGCAGATACGATCGATAGAACTACAATTACTATACTTATTACTCTTATTATTATCAATCTAACTCATATTATTAGCCATATTATGCTTATATGATCGATAGAACGACAATTACTATATTTATTACTCGTACTATTATCAATCTAACTCATATTATTGGCCATATTATGCTTATATGATCGATAGAACGACAATTACTGTACTTATTACTCTTATCATTATCGATCTAACTCATATTATTAGCCATATTATGCTTATATTATCGATAGAACGACAATTACTGTACTTATTACTCTTATTGTTATCAATTTAACTCATATTATTAACCATGTTATGCTTATATGATCGATAGAACGACAATTACTTTACTTATTACTCTTATTATTATTAATCTAACTCATATTATTAACCATATTATGCTAATATGATCGATAGAACGACAATTACTATACTTATTACTCTTATTATTATGAATCTAACTCATATTATTAACCATATTATGCAGATATGATCGATAGAACTACAATTACTATACTCATTACTCTTATTATTATCAATCTAACTCATATTATTAGCCATATTATGCATATATGATCGATAGAACGACAATTACTATACTTATTACACTCACTATTATCAATCTAACTCATGTTATTAACCATATTATGCAGATATGATCGACAGCACGACATTTACTATACTTATTACTCTTATTATTATCAATCTAACTCATATTATTAACCATATTGTGCTTATATGATCGATAGAACGACAATTACTATACTTATTACTATTATTATTATCAATCTAACTCATATTATTAGCCATATTATGCATATATGATCGATAGAACGACAATTACTGTACTTATTACTCTTATCATTATCGATCTAACTCATATTATTAGCCATATTATGCTTATATTATCGATAGAACGACAATTACTGTACTTATTACTGTTATTATTATCAATTTAACTCATATTATTAGCCATATTATGCTTATATGATCGATAGAACGACAATTACTATACTTATTACTCTTATTATTATGAATCTAACTCATATTATTAACCATATTATGCAAATATGATCGATAGAACTACAATTGCTATACTCATTACTCTTATTATTATCAATCTAACTCATATTATTAGCCATATTATGCTTATATGATCGATAGAACGACAATTACTACACTTATTACTCTTATTATTATCAATCTAACTCATATTACCAGCCATATTATGCTTAAATGATCGATAGAACGACAATTACTATACTTATTACACTTACTATTATCAATCTAACTCATATTATTAGCCATATTATGCTTATATGATCGATAGAACGACAATTACTATACTTATTACTCTTATTATTATCAATCTAACTCATATTATTAGCCATATTGTGCTTATATGATCGATAGAACGACAATTACTATACTTATTACTCTTATTATTATCAATCTAACTCATATTACCAGCCATATTATGCTTAAATGATCGATAGAACGACAATTACTGTACTTATTACTCTTATCATTATCGATCTAACTCATATTATTAGCCATATTATGCTTATATTATCGATAGAACGACAATTACTGTACTTATTACTCTTATTGTTATCAATTTAACTCATATTATTAACCATGTTATGCTTATATGATCGATAGAACGACAATTACTTTACTTATTACTCTTATTATTATTAATCTAACTCATATTATTAACCATATTATGCTAATATGATCGATAGAACGACAATTACTATACTTATTACTCTTATTATTATGAATCTAACTCATATTATTAACCATATTATGCAGATATGATCGATAGAACTACAATTACTATACTCATTACTCTTATTATTATCAATCTAACTCATATTATTAGCCATATTATGCATATATGATCGATAGAACGACAATTACTATACTTATTACACTCACTATTATCAATCTAACTCATGTTATTAACCATATTATGCAGATATGATCGACAGCACGACATTTACTATACTTATTACTCTTATTATTATCAATCTAACTCATATTATTAACCATATTGTGCTTATATGATCGATAGAACGACAATTACTATACTTATTACTATTATTATTATCAATCTAACTCATATTATTAGCCATATTATGCATATATGATCGATAGAACGACAATTACTGTACTTATTACTCTTATCATTATCGATCTAACTCATATTATTAGCCATATTATGCTTATATTATCGATAGAACGACAATTACTGTACTTATTACTGTTATTATTATCAATTTAACTCATATTATTAGCCATATTATGCTTATATGATCGATAGAACGACAATTACTATACTTATTACTCTTATTATTATGAATCTAACTCATATTATTAACCATATTATGCAGATATGATCGATAGAACTACAATTGCTATACTCATTACTCTTATTATTATCAATCTAACTCATATTATTAGCCATATTATGCTTATATGATCGATAGAACGACAATTACTACACTTATTACTCTTATTATTATCAATCTAACTCATATTACCAGCCATATTATGCTTAAATGATCGATAGAACGACAATTACTATACTTATTACACTTACTATTATCAATCTAACTCATATTATTAGCCATATTATGCTTATATGATCGATAGAACGACAATTACTATACTTATTACTCTTATTATTATCAATCTAACTCATATTATTAGCCATATTGTGCTTATATGATCGATAGAACGACAATTACTATACTTATTACTCTTATTATTATCAATCTAACTCATATTACCAGCCATATTATGCTTAAATGATCGATAGAACTACAATTGCTATACTCATTACTCTTATTATTATCAATCTAACTCATATTATTAGCCATATTATGCTTATATGATCGATAGAACGACAATTACTATACTCACTACTCTTATTATTATCAATCTAA
This sequence comes from Megachile rotundata, assembly GCF_050947335.1. NCBI lineage: Eukaryota > Metazoa > Arthropoda > Insecta > Hymenoptera > Megachilidae > Megachile > Megachile rotundata. The sequence continues at coordinate 210,167 of NW_027473469.1, read as the reverse complement.
CTCATATTATTAGCCATACTATGCTTATATGATCGACAGAACGACAATTACTGTACTTATTACACTTACTATTATCAATCTAACTCATATTATTACCCATATTATGCTTATATGATCGATAAAACGACAATTACTATACTTATTACTCTTATTATTATCAATCTAACTCATATTATTAGCCATATTATGCTTAAATGATCTATAGAACGACAATTACTATACTTATTACTCTTATTATTATGAATCTAACTCATATTATTAACCATATTATGCAGATATGATCGATAGAACTACAATTACTGTACCCATTACTCTTATTATTATCAATCTAACTCATATTATTAGCCATATTATGCTCATATGATCGATAGAACGACAATTACTGTACTTACTACTCTTATCATTATCGATCTAACTCATATTATTAGCCATATTATGCTTATATGATCGATAGAACGACAATTACTATACTTATTACTCTTATTATTATCAATCTAACTCATATTATTAGCCATATTATGCCGATATGATCGATAGAACGACAATTACTATACTTATTACTATTATTATTATCAATCTTACTCATATTATTAGCCATATTATGCTTATATGATCGATAGAACGACAATTACTATACTTATTACTCTTATTATTATCAATCTAACTCATATTATTAACCATATTATGCTTGTATGATCGATAGAACGACAATTACTATACTTATTATTCTTATTTTTATCTACCTAACTCATATTATTCGCCATATTATGCTTAAATGATCGATAGAACGACAATTACTATACTCATTACTCTTATTATTATCAATCTAACTCATATTACTAGCCATATTATGCTTAAATGATCGATAGAACGACAATTACTATACTTATTACTCTTATTATTATCAATCTAACTCATATTATTAGCCATATTATGCTTATATGATCGATAGAACGACAATTACTATACTCACTACTCTTATTATTATCAATCTAACTCATATTATTAGCCATATTATGCTTATATGATCGACAGAACGACAATTACTATACTTATTACTCTTATTATTATCAAGCTAACTCATATTATTAGCCATATTATGCTTATATGATCGACAGAACGGCAATTACTATACTTATTATTCTTATTTTTATCAACCTAACTCATATTATTAGCCATATTATGCTTAAATGATCGATAGAACGACAATTACTATACTTATTACTCTTATTATTATTAATCTAACTCATATTATTAGCCATATTATGCTTAAATGATCGATAGAACGACAATTGCTATACTTATTACTCTTATTATTATCAAGCTAACTCATATTATTAGCCATGTTATGCTTATATGATCGATAGAACGACAATTACTATACTTATTACTCTTATTATTATGAATCTAACTCATATTATTAACCATATTATGCAGATATGATCGATAGGACTACAATTACTATACTCATTACTCTTATTATTATCAGTCTAACTCATATTATTAGCCATATTATGCTTAAATGATCGATAGAACGACAATTACTATACTTATTACTCTTATTATTATCAATCTAACTCATATTATTAGCCATATTGTGCTTATATGATCGATAGAACGACAATTACTATACTTATTACTCTTATTATTATCAATCTAACTCATATTACCAGCCATATTATGCTTAAATGATCGATAGAACGACAATTACTGTACTTATTACTCTTATCATTATCGATCTAACTCATATTATTAGCCATATTATGCTTATATTATCGATAGAACGACAATTACTGTACTTATTACTCTTATTGTTATCAATTTAACTCATATTATTAACCATGTTATGCTTATATGATCGATAGAACGACAATTACTTTACTTATTACTCTTATTATTATTAATCTAACTCATATTATTAACCATATTATGCTAATATGATCGATAGAACGACAATTACTATACTTATTACTCTTATTATTATGAATCTAACTCATATTATTAACCATATTATGCAGATATGATCGATAGAACTACAATTACTATACTTATTACACTCACTATTATCAATCTAACTCATGTTATTAACCATATTATGCCGATATGATCGACAGCACGACATTTACTATACTTATTACTCTTATTATTATCAATCTAACTCATATTATTAACCATATTGTGCTTATATGATCGATAGAACGACAATTACTATACTTATTACTATTATTATTATCAATCTAACTCATATTATTAGCCATATTATGCATATATGATCGATAGAACGACAATTACTGTACTTATTACTCTTATCATTATCGATCTAACTCATATTATTAGCCATATTATGCTTATATTATCGATAGAACGACAATTACTGTACTTATTACTGTTATTATTATCAATTTAACTCATATTATTAGCCATATTATGCTTATATGATCGATAGAACGACAATTACTATACTTATTACTCTTATTATTATGAATCTAACTCATATTATTAACCATATTATGCAGATATGATCGATAGAACTACAATTGCTATACTCATTACTCTTATTATTATCAATCTAACTCATATTATTAGCCATATTATGCTTATATGATCGATAGAACGACAATTACTACACTTATTACTCTTATTATTATCAATCTAACTCATATTACCAGCCATATTATGCTTAAATGATCGATAGAACGACAATTACTATACTTATTACACTTACTATTATCAATCTAACTCATATTATTAGCCATATTATGCTTATATGATCGATAGAACGACAATTACTATACTTATTACTCTTATTATTATCAATCTAACTCATATTATTAGCCATATTGTGCTTATATGATCGATAGAACGACAATTACTATACTTATTACTCTTATTATTATCAATCTAACTCATATTACCAGCCATATTATGCTTAAATGATCGATAGAACGACAATTACTATACTTATTACTCTTATTATTATCAATCTAACTCATATTATTAGCCATATTATGCTTAAATGATCGATAGAACGACAATTACTATACTTATTACTCTTATTATTATGAATCTAACTCATATTATTAACCATATTATGCAGATATGATCGATAGAACTACAATTACTGTACCCATTACTCTTATTATTATCAATCTAACTCATATTATTAGCCATATTATGCTCATATGATCGATAGAACGACAATTACTGTACTTACTACTCTTATCATTATCGATCTAACTCATATTATTAGCCATATTATGCTTATATGATCGATAGAACGACAATTACTATACTTATTACTCTTATTATTATCAATCTAACTCATATTATTAGCCATATTATGCCGATATGATCGATAGAACGACAATTACTATACTTATTACTATTATTATTATCAATCTTACTCATATTATTAGCCATATTATGCTTATATGATCGATAGAACGACAATTACTATACTTATTACTCTTATTATTATCAATCTAACTCATATTATTAACCATATTATGCTTGTATGATCGATAGAACGACAATTACTATACTTATTATTCTTATTTTTATCTACCTAACTCATATTATTCGCCATATTATGCTTAAATGATCGATAGAACGACAATTACTATACTCATTACTCTTATTATTATCAATCTAACTCATATTACTAGCCATATTATGCTTAAATGATCGATAGAACGACAATTACTATACTTATTACTCTTATTATTATCAATCTAACTCATATTATTAGCCATATTATGCTTATATGATCGATAGAACGACAATTACTATACTCACTACTCTTATTATTATCAATCTAACTCATATTATTAGCCATATTATGCTTATATGATCGACAGAACGACAATTACTGTACTTATTACACTTACTATTATCAATCTAACTCATATTATTAGCCATACTATGGTTATATGATCGATAGAACGACAATTACTATACCTATCACTCATACTATTATCAATCTAACTCATATTATTAGCCATATTATGCTTATATGATCGATAGAACGACAATTACTGTACTTATTACTCATATCATTATCGATCTAACTCATATTATTAGCCATATTATGCTTATATTATCGATAGAACGACAATTACTGTACTTATTACTCTTATTGTTATCAATCTAACTCATATTATTAACCATATTCTGCTTATATGATCGATAGAACGACAATTACTGTACTTATTACTCTTATTATTATTAATCTAACTCATATTATTAACCATATTATGCTAATATGATCGATAGAACGACAATTACTATACTTATTACTCCTATTATTATGAATCTAACTCATATTATTAACCATATTATGCAGATACGATCGATAGAAACTACAATTACTATACTTATTACTCTTATTATTATCGATCTAACTCATATTATTAGCCATATTATGCTTATATTATCGATAGAACGACAATTACTGTACTTATTACTCTTATTGTTATCAATTTAACTCATATTATTAACCATGTTATGCTTATATGATCGATAGAACGACAATTACTTTACTTATTACTCTTATTATTATTAATCTAACTCATATTATTAACCATATTATGCTAATATGATCGATAGAACGACAATTACTATACTTATTACTCTTATTATTATGAATCTAACTCATATTATTAACCATATTATGCAGATATGATCGATAGAACTACAATTACTATACTCATTACTCTTATTATTATCAATCTAACTCATATTATTAGCCATATTATGCATATATGATCGATAGAACGACAATTACTATACTTATTACACTCACTATTATCAATCTAACTCATGTTATTAACCATATTATGCAGATATGATCGACAGCACGACATTTACTATACTTATTACTCTTATTATTATCAATCTAACTCATATTATTAACCATATTGTGCTTATATGATCGATAGAACGACAATTACTATACTTATTACTATTATTATTATCAATCTAACTCATATTATTAGCCATATTATGCATATATGATCGATAGAACGACAATTACTGTACTTATTACTCTTATCATTATCGATCTAACTCATATTATTAGCCATATTATGCTTATATTATCGATAGAACGACAATTACTGTACTTATTACTGTTATTATTATCAATTTAACTCATATTATTAGCCATATTATGCTTATATGATCGATAGAACGACAATTACTATACTTATTACTCTTATTATTATGAATCTAACTCATATTATTAACCATATTATGCAGATATGATCGATAGGACTACAATTACTATACTCATTACTCTTATTATTATCAGTCTAACTCATATTATTAGCCATATTATGCTTAAATGATCGATAGAACGACAATTACTGTACTTATTACTCTTATCATTATCGATCTAACTCATATTATTAGCCATATTATGCTTATATTATCGATAGAACGACAATTACTGTACTTATTAATCTTATTGTTATCAATTTAACTCATATTATTAACCATGTTATGCTTATATGATCGATAGAACGACAATTACTTTACTTATTACTCTTATTATTATTAATCTAACTCATATTATTAACCATATTATGCTAATATGATCGATAGAACGACAATTACTATACTTATTACTCTTATTATTATGAATCTAACTCATATTATTAACCATATTATGCAGATATGATCGATAGAACTACAATTACTATACTTATTACACTCACTATTATCAATCTAACTCATGTTATTAACCATATTATGCCGATATGATCGACAGCACGACATTTACTATACTTATTACTCTTATTATTATCAATCTAACTCATATTATTAACCATATTGTGCTTATATGATCGATAGAACGACAATTACTATACTTATTACTATTATTATTATCAATCTAACTCATATTATTAGCCATATTATGCATATATGATCGATAGAACGACAATTACTGTACTTATTACTCTTATCATTATCGATCTAACTCATATTATTAGCCATATTATGCTTATATTATCGATAGAACGACAATTACTGTACTTATTACTGTTATTATTATCAATTTAACTCATATTATTAGCCATATTATGCTTATATGATCGATAGAACGACAATTACTATACTTATTACTCTTATTATTATGAATCTAACTCATATTATTAACCATATTATGCAGATATGATCGATAGAACTACAATTGCTATACTCATTACTCTTATTATTATCAATCTAACTCATATTATTAGCCATATTATGCTTATATGATCGATAGAACGACAATTACTACACTTATTACTCTTATTATTATCAATCTAACTCATATTACCAGCCATATTATGCTTAAATGATCGATAGAACGACAATTACTATACTTATTACACTTACTATTATCAATCTAACTCATATTATTAGCCATATTATGCTTATATGATCGATAGAACGACAATTACTATACTTATTACTCTTATTATTATCAATCTAACTCATATTATTAGCCATATTGTGCTTATATGATCGATAGAACGACAATTACTATACTTATTACTCTTATTATTATCAATCTAACTCATATTACCAGCCATATTATGCTTAAATGATCGATAGAACGACAATTACTATACTTATTACTCTTATTATTATCAATCTAACTCATATTATTAGCCATATTATGCTTAAATGATCGATAGAACGACAATTACTATACTTATTACTCTTATTATTATGAATCTAACTCATATTATTAACCATATTATGCAGATATGATCGATAGAACTACAATTACTGTACCCATTACTCTTATTATTATCAATCTAACTCATATTATTAGCCATATTATGCTCATATGATCGATAGAACGACAATTACTGTACTTACTACTCTTATCATTATCGATCTAACTCATATTATTAGCCATATTATGCTTATATGATCGATAGAACGACAATTACTATACTTATTACTCTTATTATTATCAATCTAACTCATATTATTAGCCATATTATGCCGATATGATCGATAGAACGACAATTACTATACTTATTACTATTATTATTATCAATCTTACTCATATTATTAGCCATATTATGCTTATATGATCGATAGAACGACAATTACTATACTTATTACTCTTATTATTATCAATCTAACTCATATTATTAACCATATTATGCTTGTATGATCGATAGAACGACAATTACTATACTTATTATTCTTATTTTTATCTACCTAACTCATATTATTCGCCATATTATGCTTAAATGATCGATAGAACGACAATTACTATACTCATTACTCTTATTATTATCAATCTAACTCATATTACTAGCCATATTATGCTTAAATGATCGATAGAACGACAATTACTATACTTATTACTCTTATTATTATCAACCTAACTCATATTATTAGCCATATTATGCTTATATGATCGATAGAACGACAATTACTATACTCACTACTCTTATTATTATCAATCTAACTCATATTATTAGCCATATTATGCTTATATGATCGACAGAACGACAATTACTGTACTTATTACACTTACTATTATCAATCTAACTCATATTATTAGCCATATTATGGTTATATGATCGATAGAACGACAATTACTATACCTATCACTCATACTATTATCAATCTAACTCATATTATTAGCCATATTATGCTTATATGATCGATAGAACGACAATTACTGTACTTATTACTCATATCATTATCGATCTAACTCATATTATTAGCCATATTATGCTTATATTATCGATAGAACGACAATTACTGTACTTATTACTCTTATTGTTATCAATCTAACTCATATTATTAACCATATTCTGCTTATATGATCGATAGAACGACAATTACTGTACTTATTACTCTTATTATTATTAATCTAACTCATATTATTAACCATATTATGCTAATATGATCGATAGAACGACAATTACTATACTTATTACTCCTATTATTATGAATCTAACTCATATTATTAACCATATTATGCAGATACGATCGATAGAACTACAATTACTATACTTATTACTCTTATTATTATCAATCTAACTCATATTATTAGCCATATTATGCTTATATGATCGATAGAACGACAATTACTATATTTATTACTCGTACTATTATCAATCTAACTCATATTATTGGCCATATTATGCTTATATGATCGATAGAACGACAATTACTGTACTTATTACTCTTATCATTATCGATCTAACTCATATTATTAGCCATATTATGCTTATATTATCGATAGAACGACAATTACTGTACTTATTACTGTTATTATTATCAATTTAACTCATATTATTAGCCATATTATGCTTATATGATTGATAGAACGACAATTACTATACTTATTACTCTTATTATTATGAATCTAACTCATATTATTAACCATATTATGCAGATATGATCGATAGAACTACAATTGCTATACTCATTACTCTTATTATTATCAATCTAACTCATATTATTAGCCATATTATGCTTATATGATCGATAGAACGACAATTACTACACTTATTACTCTTATTATTATCAATCTAACTCATATTACCAGCCATATTATGCTTAAATGATCGATAGAACGACAATTACTATACTTATTACACTTACTATTATCAATCTAACTCATATTATTAGCCATATTATGCTTATATGATCGATAGAACGACAATTACTATACTTATTACTCTTATTATTATCAATCTAACTCATATTATTAGCCATATTGTGCTTATATGATCGATAGAACGACAATTACTATACTTATTACTCTTATTATTATCAATCTAACTCATATTACCAGCCATATTATGCTTAAATGATCGATAGAACGACAATTACTGTACTTATTACTCTTATCATTATCGATCTAACTCATATTATTAGCCATATTATGCTTATATTATCGATAGAACGACAATTACTGTACTTATTACTCTTATTGTTATCAATTTAACTCATATTATTAACCATGTTATGCTTATATGATCGATAGAACGACAATTACTTTACTTATTACTCTTATTATTATTAATCTAACTCATATTATTAACCATATTATGCTAATATGATCGATAGAACGACAATTACTATACTTATTACTCTTATTATTATGAATCTAACTCATATTATTAACCATATTATGCAGATATGATCGATAGAACTACAATTACTATACTCATTACTCTTATTATTATCAATCTAACTCATATTATTAGCCATATTATGCATATATGATCGATAGAACGACAATTACTATACTTATTACACTCACTATTATCAATCTAACTCATGTTATTAACCATATTATGCAGATATGATCGACAGCACGACATTTACTATACTTATTACTCTTATTATTATCAATCTAACTCATATTATTAACCATATTGTGCTTATATGATCGATAGAACGACAATTACTATACTTATTACTATTATTATTATCAATCTAACTCATATTATTAGCCATATTATGCATATATGATCGATAGAACGACAATTACTGTACTTATTACTCTTATCATTATCGATCTAACTCATATTATTAGCCATATTATGCTTATATTATCGATAGAACGACAATTACTGTACTTATTACTGTTATTATTATCAATTTAACTCATATTATTAGCCATATTATGCTTATATGATCGATAGAACGACAATTACTATACTTATTACTCTTATTATTATGAATCTAACTCATATTATTAACCATATTATGCAGATATGATCGATAGAACTACAATTGCTATACTCATTACTCTTATTATTATCAATCTAACTCATATTATTAACCATATTAAGCAGATATGATCGATAGAGCTACAATTACTATACCCATTACTCTTATTATTATCAATCTAACTCATATTATTAGCCATATTATGCTTATATGATCGATAGAACGACAATTACTGTACTTACTACTCTCATCATTATCGATCTAACTCATATTATTAGCCATATTATGCTTATATGATCGATAGAACGACAATTACTATACTTATTACTCTTATTATTATCAATCTAACTCATATTATTAGCCATATTATGCTTAAATGATCGATAGAACGACAATTACTATACTTATTACTCTTATTATTATCAATCTAACTCATATTATTAGCCATATTATGCTTAAATGATCGATAGAACGACAATTACTATACTTATTACTCTTATTATTATCAAGCTAACTCATATTATTAGCCATATTATGCTTATATGATCGACAGAACGGCAATTACTATACTTATTATTCTTATTTTTATCAACCTAACTCATATTATTAGCCATATTATGCTTAAATGATCGATAGAACGACAATTACTATACTTATTACTCTTATTATTATTAATCTAACTCATATTATTAGCCATATTATGCTTAAATGATCGATAGAACGACAATTACTATACTTATTACTCTTATTATTATCAAGCTAACTCATATTATTAGCCATGTTATGCTTATATGATCGATAGAACGACAATTACTATACTTATTACTCTTATTATTATGAATCTAACTCATATTATTAACCATATTATGCAGATATGATCGATAGGACTACAATTACTATACTCATTACTCTTATTATTATCAGTCTAACTCATATTATTAGCCATATTATGCTTAAATGATCGATAGAACGACAATTACTATACTTATTACTCTTATTATTATCAATCTAACTCATATTATTAGCCATATTGTGCTTATATGATCGATAGAACGACAATTACTATACTTATTACTCTTATTATTATCAATCTAACTCATATTACCAGCCATATTATGCTTAAATGATCGATAGAACGACAATTACTGTACTTATTACTCTTATCATTATCGATCTAACTCATATTATTAGCCATATTATGCTTATATTATCGATAGAACGACAATTACTGTACTTATTACTCTTATTGTTATCAATTTAACTCATATTATTAACCATGTTATGCTTATATGATCGATAGAACGACAATTACTTTACTTATTACTCTTATTATTATTAATCTAACTCATATTATTAACCATATTATGCTAATATGATCGATAGAACGACAATTACTATACTTATTACTCTTATTATTATGAATCTAACTCATATTATTAACCATATTATGCAGATATGATCGATAGAACTACAATTACTATACTCATTACTCTTATTATTATCAATCTAACTCATATTATTAGCCATATTATGCAGATATGATCGATAGAACGACAATTACTATACTTATTACACTCACTATTATCAATCTAACTCATATTATTAACAATATTATGCAGATATGATCGATAGCACGACATTTACTATACTTATTACTCTTATTATTATCAATCTAACTCATATTACTAGCCATATTATGCTTAAATGATCGATAGAACGACAACTGCTATACTTATTACTCTTATTATTATCAATCTAACTCATATTATTAGCCATATTATGCTTATATGATCGATAGAACGACAATTACTATACTCACTACTCTTATTATTATCAATCTAACTCATATTATTAGCCATACTATGCTTATATGATCGACAGAACGACAATTACTGTACTTATTACACTTACTATTATCAATCTAACTCATATTATTACCCATATTATGCTTATATGATCGATAAAACGACAATTACTATACTTATTACTCTTATTATTATCAATCTAACTCATATTATTAGCCATATTATGCTTAAATGATCGATAGAACGACAATTACTATACTTATTACTCTTATTATTATGAATCTAACTCATATTATTAACCATATTATGCAGATATGATCGATAGAACTACAATTACTGTACCCATTACTCTTATTATTATCAATCTAACTCATATTATTAGCCATATTATGCTCATATGATCGATAGAACGACAATTACTGTACTTACTACTCTTATCATTATCGATCTAACTCATATTATTAGCCATATTATGCTTATATGATCGATAGAACGACAATTACTATACTTATTACTCTTATTATTATCAATCTAACTCATATTATTAGCCATATTATGCCGATATGATCGATAGAACGACAATTACTATACTTATTACTATTATTATTATCAATCTTACTCATATTATTAGCCATATTATGCTTATATGATCGATAGAACGACAATTACTATACTTATTACTCTTATTATTATCAATCTAACTCATATTATTAACCATATTATGCTTGTATGATCGATAGAACGACAATTACTATACTTATTATTCTTATTTTTATCTACCTAACTCATATTATTCGCCATATTATGCTTAAATGATCGATAGAACTACAATTACTATACTCATTACTCTTATTATTATCAATCTAACTCATATTACTAGCCATATTATGCTTAAATGATCGATAGAACGACAATTACTATACTTATTACTCTTATTATTATCAATCTAACTCATATTATTAGCCATATTATGCTTATATGATCGATAGAACGACAATTACTATACTCACTACTCTTATTATTATCAATCTAACTCATATTATTAGCCATATTATGCTTATATGATCGACAGAACGACAATTACTGTACTTATTACACTTACTATTATCAATCTAACTCATATTATTAGCCATATTATGGTTATATGATCGATACAACGACAATTACTATACCTATCACTCATACTATTATCAATCTAACTCATATTATTAGCCATATTATGCTTATATGATCGATAGAACGACAATTACTGTACTTATTACTCATATCATTATCGATCTAACTCATATTATTAGCCATATTATGCTTATATTATCGATAGAACGACAATTACTGTACTTATTACTCTTATTGTTATCAATCTAACTCATATTATTAACCATATTCTGCTTATATGATCGATAGAACGACAATTACTGTACTTATTACTCTTATTATTATTAATCTAACTCATATTATTAACCATATTATGCTAATATGATCGATAGAACGACAATTACTATACTTATTACTCCTATTATTATGAATCTAACTCATATTATTAACCATATTATGCAGATACGATCGATAGAACTACAATTACTATACTTATTACTCGTACTATTATCAATCTAACTCATATTATTGGCCATATTATGCTTATATGATCGATAGAACGACAATTACTGTACTTATTACTCTTATCATTATCGATCTAACTCATATTATTAGCCATATTATGCTTATATTATCGATAGAACGACAATTACTGTACTTATTACTCTTATTGTTATCAATTTAACTCATATTATTAACCATGTTATGCTTATATGATCGATAGAACGACAATTACTTTACTTATTACTCTTATTATTATTAATCTAACTCATATTATTAACCATATTATGCTAATATGATCGATAGAACGACAATTACTATACTTATTACTCTTATTATTATGAATCTAACTCATATTATTAACCATATTATGCAGATATGATCGATAGAACTACAATTACTATACTCATTACTCTTATTATTATCAATCTAACTCATATTATTAGCCATATTATGCATATATGATCGATAGAACGACAATTACTATACTTATTACACTCACTATTATCAATCTAACTCATGTTATTAACCATATTATGCAGATATGATCGACAGCACGACATTTACTATACTTATTACTCTTATTATTATCAATCTAACTCATATTATTAACCATATTGTGCTTATATGATCGATAGAACGACAATTACTATACTTATTACTATTATTATTATCAATCTAACTCATATTATTAGCCATATTATGCATATATGATCGATAGAACGACAATTACTGTACTTATTACTCTTATCATTATCGATCTAACTCATATTACTAGCCATATTATGCTTATATTATCGATAGAACGACAATTACTGTACTTATTACTGTTATTATTATCAATTTAACTCATATTATTAGCCATATTATGCTTATATGATCGATAGAACGACAATTACTATACTTATTACTCTTATTATTATGAATCTAACTCATATTATTAACCATATTATGCAGATATGATCGATAGAACTACAATTGCTATACTCATTACTCTTATTATTATCAATCTAACTCATATTATTAGCCATATTATGCTTATATGATCGATAGAACGACAATTACTACACTTATTACTCTTATTATTATCAATCTAACTCATATTACCAGCCATATTATGCTTAAATGATCGATAGAACGACAATTACTATACTTATTACACTTACTATTATCAATCTAACTCATATTATTAGCCATATTATGCTTATATGATCGATAGAACGACAATTACTATACTTATTACTCTTATTATTATCAATCTAACTCATATTATTAGCCATATTGTGCTTATATGATCGATAGAACGACAATTACTATACTTATTACTCTTATTATTATCAATCTAACTCATATTACCAGCCATATTATGCTTAAATGATCGATAGAACGACAATTACTGTACTTATTACTCTTATCATTATCGATCTAACTCATATTATTAGCCATATTATGCTTATATTATCGATAGAACGACAATTACTGTACTTATTACTCTTATTGTTATCAATTTAACTCATATTATTAACCATGTTATGCTTATATGATCGATAGAACGACAATTACTTTACTTATTACTCTTATTATTATTAATCTAACTCATATTATTAACCATATTATGCTAATATGATCGATAGAACGACAATTACTATACTTATTACTCTTATTATTATGAATCTAACTCATATTATTAACCATATTATGCAGATATGATCGATAGAACTACAATTACTATACTCATTACTCTTATTATTATCAATCTAACTCATATTATTAGCCATATTATGCATATATGATCGATAGAACGACAATTACTATACTTATTACACTCACTATTATCAATCTAACTCATGTTATTAACCATATTATGCAGATATGATCGACAGCACGACATTTACTATACTTATTACTCTTATTATTATCAATCTAACTCATATTATTAACCATATTGTGCTTATATGATCGATAGAACGACAATTACTATACTTATTACTATTATTATTATCAATCTAACTCATATTATTAGCCATATTATGCATATATGATCGATAGAACGACAATTACTGTACTTATTACTCTTATCATTATCGATCTACCTCATATTATTAGCCATATTATGCTTATATTATCGATAGAACGACAATTACTGTACTTATTACTGTTATTATTATCAATTTAACTCATATTATTAGCCATATTATGCTTATATGATCGATAGAACGACAATTACTATACTTATTACTCTTATTATTATGAATCTAACTCATATTATTAACCATATTATGCAGATATGATCGATAGAACTACAATTGCTATACTCATTACTCTTATTATTATCAATCTAACTCATATTATTAGCCATATTATGCTTATATGATCGATAGAACGACAATTACTACACTTATTACTCTTATTATTATCAATCTAACTCATATTACCAGCCATATTATGCTTAAATGATCGATAGAACGACAATTACTATACTTATTACACTTACTATTATCAATCTAACTCATATTATTAGCCATATTATGCTTATATGATCGATAGAACGACAATTACTATACTTATTACTCTTATTATTATCAATCTAACTCATATTATTAGCCATATTGTGCTTATATGATCGATAGAACGACAATTACTATACTTATTACTCTTATTATTATCAATCTAACTCATATTACCAGCCATATTATGCTTAAATGATCGATAGAACTACAATTGCTATACTCATTACTCTTATTATTATCAATCTAACTCATATTATTAGCCATATTATGCTTATATGATCGATAGAACGACAATTACTATACTTATTACTATTATTATTATCAATCTAACTCATATTATTAGCCATATTATGCATATATGATCGATAGAACGACAATTACTATACTTATTACTCTTATTATTATGAATCTAACTCATATTATTAACCATATTAAGCAGATATGATCGATAGAGCTACAATTACTATACCCATTACTCTTATTATTATCAATCTAACTCATATTATTAGCCATATTATGCTTATATGATCGATAGAACGACAATTACTGTACTTACTACTCTTATCATTATCGATCTAACTCATATTATTAGCCATATTATGCTTATATGATCGATAGAACGACAATTACTATACTTATTACTCTTATTATTATTAATCTAACTCATATTATTAGCCATATTATGCTTAAATGATCGATAGAACGACAATTACTATACTTATTACTCTTATTATTATCAAGCTAACTCATATTATTAGCCATGTTATGCTTATATGATCGATAGAACGACAATTACTATACTTATTACTCTTATTATTATGAATCTAACTCATATTATTAACCATATTATGCAGATATGATCGATAGGACTACAATTACTATACTCATTACTCTTATTATTATCAGTCTAACTCATATTATTAGCCATATTATGCTTAAATGATCGATAGAACGACAATTACTATACTTATTACTCTTATTATTATCAATCTAACTCATATTATTAACCATATTATGCAGATATGATCGATAGGACTACAATTACTATACTCATTACTCTTATTATTATCAGTCTAACTCATATTATTAGCCATATTATGCTTAAATGATCGATAGAACGACAATTACTATACTTATTACTCTTATTATTATCAATCTAACTCATATTATTAGCCATATTGTGCTTATATGATCGATAGAACGACAATTACTATACTTATTACTCTTATTATTATCAATCTAACTCATATTACCAGCCATATTATGCTTAAATGATCGATAGAACGACAATTACTGTACTTATTACTCTTATCATTATCGATCTAACTCATATTATTAGCCATATTATGCTTATATTATCGATAGAACGACAATTACTGTACTTATTACTCTTATTGTTATCAATTTAACTCATATTATTAACCATGTTATGCTTATATGATCGATAGAACGACAATTACTTTACTTATTACTCTTATTATTATTAATCTAACTCATATTATTAACCATATTATGCTAATATGATCGATAGAACGACAATTACTATACTTATTACTCTTATTATTATGAATCTAACTCATATTATTAACCATATTATGCAGATATGATCGATAGAACTACAATTACTATACTCATTACTCTTATTATTATCAATCTAACTCATATTATTAGCCATATTATGCATATATGATCGATAGAACGACAATTACTATACTTATTACACTCACTATTATCAATCTAACTCATGTTATTAACCATATTATGCAGATATGATCGACAGCACGACATTTACTATACTTATTACTCTTATTATTATCAATCTAACTCATATTATTAACCATATTGTGCTTATATGATCGATAGAACGACAATTACTATACTTATTACTATTATTATTATCAATCTAACTCATATTATTAGCCATATTATGCATATATGATCGATAGAACGACAATTACTGTACTTATTACTCTTATCATTATCGATCTAACTCATATTATTAGCCATATTATGCTTATATTATCGATAGAACGACAATTACTGTACTTATTACTGTTATTATTATCAATTTAACTCATATTATTAGCCATATTATGCTTATATGATCGATAGAACGACAATTACTATACTTATTACTCTTATTATTATGAATCTAACTCATATTATTAACCATATTATGCAGATATGATCGATAGAACTACAATTGCTATACTCATTACTCTTATTATTATCAATCTAACTCATATTATTAGCCATATTATGCTTATATGATCGATAGAACGACAATTACTACACTTATTACTCTTATTATTATCAATCTAACTCATATTACCAGCCATATTATGCTTAAATGATCGATAGAACGACAATTACTATACTTATTACACTTACTATTATCAATCTAACTCATATTATTAGCCATATTATGCTTATATGATCGATAGAACGACAATTACTATACTTATTACTCTTATTATTATCAATCTAACTCATATTATTAACCATATTGTGCTTATATGATGGATAGAACGACAATTACTATACTTATTACTCTTATTATTATCAATCTAACTCATATTACCAGCCATATTATGCTTAAATGATCGATAGAACTACAATTGCTATACTCATTACTCTTATTATTATCAATCTAACTCATATTATTAGCCATATTATGCTTATATGATCGATAGAACGACAATTACTATACTTATTACTATTATTATTATCAATCTAACTCATATTATTAGCCATATTATGCATATATGATCGATAGAACGACAATTACTATACTTATTACTCTTATTATTATGAATCTAACTCATATTATTAACCATATTAAGCAGATATGATCGATAGAGCTACAATTACTATACCCATTACTCTTATTATTATCAATCTAACTCATATTATTAGCCATATTATGCTTATATGATCGATAGAACGACAATTACTGTACTTACTACTCTTATCATTATCGATCTAACTCATATTATTAGCCATATTATGCTTATATGATCGATAGAACGACAATTACTATACTTATTACTCTTATTATTATCAATCTAACTCATATTATTAGCCATATTATGCTTAAATGATCGATAGAACGACAATTACTATACTTATTACTCTTATTATTATCAATCTAACTCATATTATTAGCCATATTATGCTTAAATGATCGATAGAACGACAATTACTATACTTATTACTCTTATTATTATTAAGCTAACTCATATTATTAGCCATATTATGCTTATATGATCGACAGAACGGCAATTACTATACTTATTATTCTTATTTTTATCAACCTAACTCATATTATTAGCCATATTATGCTTAAATGATCGATAGAACGACAACTACTATACTTATTACTCTTATTATTATTAATCTAACTCATATTATTAGCCATATTATGCTTAAATGATCGATAGAACGACAATTACTATACTTATTACTCTTATTATTATCAAGCTAACTCATATTATTAGCCATGTTATGCTTATATGATCGATAGAACGACAATTACTATACTTATTACTCTTATTATTATGAATCTAACTCATATTATTAACCATATTATGCAGATATGATCGATAGGACTACAATTACTATACTCATTACTCTTATTATTATCAGTCTAACTCATATTATTAGCCATATTATGCTTAAATGATCGATAGAACGACAATTACTATACTTATTACTCTTATTATTATCAAGCTAACTCATATTATTAGCCATATTATGCTTATATGATCGACAGATCGACAATTACTATACTTATTATTCTTATTTTTATCAACCTAACTCATATTATTAGCCATATTATGCTTAAATGATCGATAGAACGACAATTACTATACTTATTACTCTTATTATTATCAATCTAACTCATATTATTAGCCATATTATGCTTAAATGATCGATAGAACGACAATTCCTATACTTATTACTCTTATTATTATCAAGCTAACTCATATTATTAGCCACATTATGCTTATATGATCGACAGAATGACAATTACTATACTCATTATTCTTATTTTTATCAACCTAACTCATATTATTAGCCATGTTATGCTTAAATGATCGATAGAACGACAATTACTATACTTATTACTCTTATTATTATCAATCTAACTCATATTATTAGCCATATTATGCTTATATAATCGATAGAACGACAATTACTGTACTTATTACTCTTATCATTATCGATCTAACTCATATTGTTAGCCATATTATGCTTATATGATCGATAGAACGACATTTTACTATACTTATTACTCTTATTATTATCAATCTAACTTATATTATTAGCCATATTATGCAGATATGATCGATAGAACGACAATTACTATACTTATTACACTCACCATTATCAATCTAACTCATATTATTAAAAATATTATGCAGATATGATCGATAGCACGACATTTACTATACTTATTACTCTTATTATTATCAATCTAACTCATATTACTAGCCATATTATGCTTAAATGATCGATAGAATGACAACTACTATACTTATTACTCTTATTATTATCAATCTAACTCATATTATTAGCCATATTATGCTTATATGATCGATAGAACGACAATTACTATACTCACTACTCTTATTATTATCAATCTAACTCATATTATTAGCCATACTATGCTTATATGATCGACAGAACGACAATTACTGTACTTATTACACTCACTATTATCAATCTAACTCATGTTATTAACCATATTATGCAGATATGATCGATAGAACGACATTTACTATACTTATTACTCTTATCATTATCGATCTAACTCATATTATTAGCCATATTATGCTTATATTATCGATAGAACGACAATTACTGTACTTATTACTGTTATTATTATCAATTTAACTCATATTATTAGCCATATTATGCTTATATGATCGATAGAACGACAATTACTATACTTATTACTCTTATTATTATGAATCTAACTCATATTATGAACCATATTATGCAGATATGATCGATAGAACTACAATTGCTATACTCATTACTCTGATTATTATCAATCTAACTCATATTATTAGCCATATTATGCTTATATGTTCGATAGAACGACAATTACTACACTTATTACTCTTATTATTATCAATCTAACTCATATTACCAGCCATATTATGCTTAAATGATCGATAGAACGACAATTACTATACTTATTACTCTTATTATTATCAAGCTAACTCATATTATTAGCCATATTATGCTTATATGATCGACAGAACGGCAATTACTATACTTATTATTCTTATTTTTATCAACCTAACTCATATTATTAGCCATATTATGCTTAAATGATCGATAGAACGACAATTACTATACTTATTACTCTTATTATTATTAATCTAACTCATATTATTAGCCATATTATGCTTAAATGATCGATAGAACGACAATTACTATACTTATTACTCTTATTATTATCAAGCTAACTCATATTATTAGCCATGTTATGCTTATATGATCGATAGAACGACAATTACTATACTTATTACTCTTATTATTATGAATCTAACTCATATTATTAACCATATTATGCAGATATGATCGATAGGACTACAATTACTATACTCATTACTCTTATTATTATCAGTCTAACTCATATTATTAGCCATATTATGCTTAAATGATCGATAGAACGACAATTACTATACTTATTACTCTTATTATTATCAATCTAACTCATATTATTAGCCATATTGTGCTTATATGATCGATAGAACGACAATTACTATACTTATTACTCTTATTATTATCAATCTAACTCATATTACCAGCCATATTATGCTTAAATGATCGATAGAACGACAATTACTGTACTTATTACTCTTATCATTATCGATCTAACTCATATTATTAGCCATATTATGCTTATATTATCGATAGAACGACAATTACTGTACTTATTACTCTTATTGTTATCAATTTAACTCATATTATTAACCATGTTATGCTTATATGATCGATAGAACGACAATTACTTTACTTATTACTCTTATTATTATTAATCTAACTCATATTATTAACCATATTATGCTAATATGATCGATAGAACGACAATTACTATACTTATTACTCTTATTATTATGAATCTAACTCATATTATTAACCATATTATGCAGATATGATCGATAGAACTACAATTACTATACTCATTACTCTTATTATTATCAATCTAACTCATATTATTAGCCATATTATGCATATATGATCGATAGAACGACAATTACTATACTTATTACACTCACTATTATCAATCTAACTCATGTTATTAACCATATTATGCAGATATGATCGACAGCACGACATTTACTATACTTATTACTCTTATTATTATCAATCTAACTCATATTATTAACCATATTGTGCTTATATGATCGATAGAACGACAATTACTATACTTATTACTATTATTATTATCAATCTAACTCATATTATTAGCCATATTATGCATATATGATCGATAGAACGACAATTACTGTACTTATTACTCTTATCATTATCGATCTAACTCATATTATTAGCCATATTATGCTTATATTATCGATAGAACGACAATTACTGTACTTATTACTGTTATTATTATCAATTTAACTCATATTATTAGCCATATTATGCTTATATGATCGATAGAACGACAATTACTATACTTATTACTCTTATTATTATGAATCTAACTCATATTATTAACCATATTATGCAGATATGATCGATAGAACTACAATTGCTATACTCATTACTCTTATTATTATCAATCTAACTCATATTATTAGCCATATTATGCTTATATGATCGATAGAACGACAATTACTACACTTATTACTCTTATTATTATCAATCTAACTCATATTACCAGCCATATTATGCTTAAATGATCGATAGAACGACAATTACTATACTTATTACACTTACTATTATCAATCTAACTCATATTATTAGCCATATTATGCTTATATGATCGATAGAACGACAATTACTATACTTATTACTCTTATTATTATCAATCTAACTCATATTATTAGCCATATTGTGCTTATATGATGGATAGAACGACAATTACTATACTTATTACTCTTATTATTATCAATCTAACTCATATTACCAGCCATATTATGCTTAAATGATCGATAGAACTACAATTGCTATACTCATTACTCTTATTATTATCAATCTAACTCATATTATTAGCCATATTATGCTTATATGATCGATAGAACGACAATTACTATACTTATTACTATTATTATTATCAATCTAACTCATATTATTAGCCATATTATGCATATATGATCGATAGAACGACAATTACTATACTTATTACTCTTATTATTATGAATCTAACTCATATTATTAACCATATTAAGCAGATATGATCGATAGAGCTACAATTACTATACCCATTACTCTTATTATTATCAATCTAACTCATATTATTAGCCATATTATGCTTATATGATCGATAGAACGACAATTACTGTACTTACTACTCTTATCATTATCGATCTAACTCATATTATTAGCCATATTATGCTTATATGATCGATAGAACGACAATTACTATACTTATTACTCTTATTATTATCAATCTAACTCATATTATTAGCCATATTATGCTTAAATGATCGATAGAACAACAATTACTATACTTATTACTCTTATTATTATCAAGCTAACTCATATTATTAGCCATATTATGCTTATATGATCGACAGATCGACAATTACTATACTTATTATTCTTATTTTTATCAACCTAACTCATATTATTAGCCATATTATGCTTAAATGATCGATAGAACGACAATTACTATACTTATTACTCTTATTATTATCAATCTAACTCATATTATTAGCCATATTATGCTTAAATGATCGATAGAACGACAATTACTATACTTATTACTCTTATTATTATCAAGCTAACTCATATTATTAGCCACATTATGCTTATATGATCGACAGAATGACAATTACTATACTCATTATTCTTATTTTTATCAACCTAACTCATATTATTAGCCATATTATGCTTAAATGATCGATAGAACGACAATTACTATACTTATTACTCTTATTATTATCAATCTAACTCATATTATTAGCCATATTATGCTTATATAATCGATAGAACGACAATTACTGTACTTATTACTCTTATCATTATCGATCTAACTCATATTGTTAGCCATATTATGCTTATATGATCGATAGAACGACATTTTACTATACTTATTACTCTTATTATTATCAATCTAACTTATATTATTAGCCATATTATGCAGATATGATCGATAGAACGACAATTACTATACTTATTACACTCACTATTATCAATCTAACTCATATTATTAACAATATTATGCAGATATGATCGATAGCACGACATTTACTATACTTATTACTCTTATTATTATCAATCTAACTCATATTACTAGCCATATTATGCTTCAATGATCGATAGAACGACAACTACTATACTTATTACTCTTATTATTATCAATCTAACTCATATTATTAGCCATATTATGCTTATATGATCGATAGAACGACAATTACTATACTCACTACTCTTATTATTATCAATCTAACTCATATTATTAGCCATACTATGCTTATATGATCGACAGAACGACAATTACTGTACTTATTACACTCACTATTATCAATCTAACTCATGTTATTAACCATATTATGCAGATATGATCGATAGCACGACATTTACTATACTTATTACTCTTATTATTATCAATCTAACTCATATTACTAGCCATATTATGCTTCAATGATCGATAGAACGACAACTACTATACTTATTACTCTTATTATTATCAATCTAACTCATATTATTAGCCATATTATGCTTATATGATCGATAGAACGACAATTACTATACTCACTACTCTTATTATTATCAATCTAACTCATATTATTAGCCATACTATGCTTATATGATCGACAGAACGACAATTACTGTACTTATTACACTCACTATTATCAATCTAACTCATGTTATTAACCATATTATGCAGATATGATCGATAGAACGACATTTACTATACTTATTACTCTTATCATTATCGATCTAACTCATATTATTAACCATATTATGCAGATATGATCGATAGAACTACAATTGCTATACTCATTACTCTTATTATTATCAATCTAACTCATATTATTAGCCATATTATGCTTATATGTTCGATAGAACGACAATTACTACACTTATTACTCTTATTATTATCAATCTAACTCATATTACCAGCCATATTATGCTTAAATGATCGATAGAACGACAATTACTATACTTATTACACTTACTATTATCAATCTAACTCATATTATTAACCATGTTATGCTTATATGATCGATAGAACGACAATTACTTTACTTATTACTCTTATTATTATTAATCTAACTCATATTATTAACCATATTATGCTAATATGATCGATAGAACGACAATTACTATACTTATTACTCTTATTATTATGAATCTAACTCCTATTATTAACCATATTATGCAGATATGATCGATAGAACTACAATTACTTTACTTATTACTCTTATTATTATTAATCTAACTCATATTATTAACCATATTATGCTAATATGATCGATAGAACGACAATTACTATACTTATTACTCTTATTATTATGAATCTAACTCATATTATTAACCATATTATGCAGATATGATCGATAGAACTACAATTACTATACTCATTACTCTTATTATTATCAATCTAACTCATATTATTAGCCATATTATGCTTATATGATCGACAGAACGGCAATTACTATACTTATTATTCTTATTTTTATCAACCTAACTCATATTATTAGCCATATTATGCTTAAATGATCGATAGAACGACAATTACTATACTTATTACTCTTATTATTATCAAGCTAACTCATATTATTAGCCATATTATGCTTATATGATCGACAGAACGGCAATTACTATACTTATTATTCTTATTTTTATCAACCTAACTCATATTATTAGCCATATTATGCTTAAATGATCGATAGAACGACAATTACTATACTTATTACTCTTATTATTATTAATCTAACTCATATTATTAGCCATATTATGCTTAAATGATCGATAGAACGACAATTACTATACTTATTACTCTTATTATTATCAAGCTAACTCATATTATTAGCCATGTTATGCTTATATGATCGATAGAACGACAATTACTATACTTATTACTCTTATTATTATCAAGCTAACTCATATTATTAGCCATATTATGCTTATATGATCGACAGAACGGCAATTACTATACTTATTATTCTTATTTTTATCAACCTAACTCATATTATTAGCCATATTATGCTTAAATGATCGATAGAACGACAATTACTATACTTATTACTCTTATTATTATTAATCTAACTCATATTATTAGCCATATTATGCTTAAATGATCGATAGAACGACAATTACTATAGTTATTACTCTTATTATTATCAAGCTAACTCATATTATTAGCCATGTTATGCTTATATGATCGATAGAACGACAATTACTATACTTATTACTCTTATTATTATGAATCTAACTCATATTATTAACCATATTATGCAGATATGATCGATAGGACTACAATTACTATACTCATTACTCTTATTATTATCAGTCTAACTCATATTATTAGCCATATTATGCTTAAATGATCGATAGAACGACAATTACTATACTTATTACTCTTATTATTATCAAGCTAACTCATATTATTAGCCATATTATGCTTATATGATCGACAGAACGACAATTACTATACTTATTATTCTTATTTTTATCAACCTAACTCATATTATTAGCCATTTTATGCTTAAATGATCGATAGAACGACAATTACTATACTTATTACTCTTATTATTATCAATCTAACTCATATTATTAGCCATATTATGCTTAAATGATCGATAGAACGACAATTACTATACTTATTACTCTTATTATTATCAAGCTAACTCATATTATTAGCCACATTATGCTTATATGATCGACAGAACGACAATTACTATACTCATTATTCTTATTTTTATCAACCTAACTCATATTATTAGCCATATTATGCTTAAATGATCGATAGAACGACAATTACTATACTTATTACTCTTATTATTATCAATCTAACTCATATTATTAGCCATATTATGCTTATATAATCGATAGAACGACAATTACTGTACTTATTACTCTTATCATTATCGATCTAACTCATATTGTTAGCCATATTATGCTTATATGATCGATAGAACTACAATTGCTATACTCATTACTCTTATTATTATCAATCTAACTCATATTATTAGCCATATTATGCTTATATGTTCGATAGAACGACAATTACTACACTTATTACTCTTATTATTATCAATCTAACTCATATTACCAGCCATATTATGCTTAAATGATCGATAGAACGACAATTACTATACTTATTACACTTACTATTATCAATCTAACTCATATTATTAACCATGTTATGCTTATATGATCGATAGAACGACAATTACTTTACTTATTACTCTTATTATTATTAATCTAACTCATATTATTAACCATATTATGCTAATATGATCGATAGAACGACAATTACTATACTTATTACTCTTATTATTATGAATCTAACTCCTATTATTAACCATATTATGCAGATATGATCGATAGAACTACAATTACTTTACTTATTACTCTTATTATTATTAATCTAACTCATATTATTAACCATATTATGCTAATATGATCGATAGAACGACAATTACTATACTTATTACTCTTATTATTATGAATCTAACTCATATTATTAACCATATTATGCAGATATGATCGATAGAACTACAATTACTATACTCATTACTCTCATTATTATCAATCTAACTCATATTATTAGCCATATTATGCTTATATGATCGACAGAACGGCAATTACTATACTTATTATTCTTATTTTTATCAACCTAACTCAAATTATTAGCCATATTATGCTTAAATGATCGATAGAACGACAATTACTATACTTATTACTCTTATTATTATCAAGCTAACTCATATTATTAGCCATATTATGCTTATATGATCGACAGAACGGCAATTACTATACTTATTATTCTTATTTTTATCAACCTAACTCATAATATTAGCCATATTATGCTTAAATGATCGATAGAACGACAATTACTATACTTATTACTCTTATTATTATTAATCTAACTCATATTATTAGCCATATTATGCTTAAATGATCGATAGAACGACAATTACTATACTTATTACTCTTATTATTATGAATCTAACTCATATTATTAACCATATTATGCAGATATGATCGATAGAACTACAATTACTATACTCATTACTCTTATTATTATCAGTCTAACTCATATTATTAGCCATATTATGCTTATATTATCGATAGAACGACAATGACTGTACTTATTACTGTTATTATTATCAATTTAACTCATATTATTAGCCATATTATGCTTATATGATCGATAGAACGACAATTACTATACTTATTACTCTTATTATTATGAATCTAACTCATATTATTAACCATATTATGCAGATATGATCGATAGAACTACAATTGCTATACTCATTACTCTTATTATTATCAATCTAACTCATATTATTAGCCATATTATGCTTATATGTTCGATAGAACGACAATTACTATACTTATTACTCTTATTATTATCAAGCTAACTCATATTATTAGCCATATTGTGCTTATATGATCGACAGAACGGCAATTACTATACTTATTATTCTTATTTTTATCAACCTAACTCATATTATTAGCCATATTATGCTTAAATGATCGATAGAACGACAATTACTATACTTATTACTCTTATTATTATCAAGCTAACTCATATTATTAGCCATATTATGCTTATATGATCGACAGAACGGCAATTACTATACTTATTATTCTTATTTTTATCAACCTAACTCATATTATTAGCCATATTATGCTTAAATGATCGATAGAACGACAATTACTATACTTATTACTCTTATTATTATTAATCTAACTCATATTATTAGCCATATTATGCTTAAATGATCGATAGAACGACAATTACTATACTTATTACTCTTATTATTATGAATCTAACTCATATTATTAACCATATTATGCAGATATGATCGATAGAACTACAATTACTATACTCATTACTCTTATTATTATCAGTCTAACTCATATTATTAGCCATATTATGCTTATATTATCGATAGAACGACAATTACTGTACTTATTACTGTTATTATTATCAATTTAACTCATATTATTAGCCATATTATGCTTATATGATCGATAGAACGACAATTACTATACTTATTACTCTTATTATTATGAATCTAACTCATATTATTAACCATATTATGCAGATATGATCGATAGAACTGCAATTGCTATACTCATTACTCTTATTATTATCAATCTAACTCATATTATTAGCCATATTATGCTTATATGTTCGATAGAACGACAATTACTATACTTATTACTCTTATTATTATCAAGCTAACTCATATTATTAGCCATATTATGCTTATATGATCGATAGAACGACAATTACTATACTTATTACTCTTATTATTATCAATCTAACTCATATTATTAGCCATATTATGCTTAAATGATCGATAGAACGACAATTACTATACTTATTACTCTTATTATTATCAATCTAACTCATATTATTAGCCATATTATGCTTAAATGATCGATAGAACGACAATTACTATACTTATTACTCTTATTATTATCAAGCTAACTCATATTATTAGCCATATTATGCTTATATGATCGACAGAACGGCAATTACTATACTTATTATTCTTATTTTTATCAACCTAACTCATATTATTAGCCATATTATGCTTAAATGATCGATAGAACGACAATTACTATACTTATTACTCTTATTATTATTAATCTAACTCATATTATTAGCCATATTATGCTTAAATGATCGATAGAACGACAATTACTATACTTATTACTCTTATTATTATCAAGCTAACTCATATTATTAGCCATGTTATGCTTATATGATCGATAGAACGACAATTACTATACTTATTACTCTTATTATTATGAATCTAACTCATATTATTAACCATATTATGCAGATATGATCGATAGGACTACAATTACTATACTCATTACTCTTATTATTATCAGTCTAACTCATATTATTAGCCATATTATGCTTAAATGATCGATAGAACGACAATTACTATACTTATTACTCTTATTATTATCAAGCTAACTCATATTATTAGCCATATTATGCTTATATGATCGACAGAACGACAATTACTATACTTATTATTCTTATTTTTATCAACCTAACTCATATTATTAGCCATATTATGCTTAAATGATCGATAGAACGACAATTACTATACTTATTACTCTTATTATTATCAATCTAACTCATATTATTAGCCATATTATGCTTAAATGATCGATAGAACGACAATTACTATACTTATTACACTTACCATTATCAATCTAACTCATATTATTAGCCATATTATGCTTATATGATCGATAGAACGACAATTACTATACTTATTACTCTTATTATTATCAATCTAACTCATATTATTAGCCATATTGTGCTTATATGATCGATAGAACGACAATTACTATACTTATTACTCTTATTATTATCAATCTAACTCATATTACCAGCCATATTATGCTTAAATGATCGATAGAACTACAATTGCTATACTCATTACTCTTATTATTATCAATCTAACTCATATTATTAGCCATATTATGCTTATATGATCGATAGAACGACAATTACTATACTTATTACTATTATTATTATCAATCTAACTCATATTATTAGCCATATTATGCATATATGATGGATAGAACGACAATTACTATACTTATTACTCTTATTATTATGAATCTAACTCATATTATTAACCATATTAAGCAGATATGATCGATAGAGCTACAATTACTATACCCATTACTCTTATTATTATCAATCTAACTCATATTATTAGCCATATTATGCTTATATGATCGATAGAACGACAATTACTGTACTTACTACTCTTATCATTATCGATCTAACTCATATTATTAGCCATATTATGCTTATATGATCGATAGAACGACAATTACTATACTTATTACTCTTATTATTATCAATCTAACTCATATTATTAGCCATATTATGCTTAAATGATCGATAGAACGACAATTACTATACTTATTACTCTTATTATTATCAATCTAACTCATATTATTAGCCATATTATGCTTAAATGATCGATAGAACGACAATTACTATACTTATTACTCTTATTATTATCAAGCTAACTCATATTATTAGCCATATTATGCTTATATGATCGACAGAACGGCAATTACTATACTTATTATTCTTATTTTTATCAACCTAACTCATATTATTAGCCATATTATGCTTAAATGATCGATAGAACGACAATTACTATACTTATTACTCTTATTATTATGAATCTAACTCCTATTATTAACCATATTATGCAGATATGATCGATAGAACTACAATTACTTTACTTATTACTCTTATTATTATTAATCTAACTCATATTATTAACCATATTATGCTAATATGATCGATAGAACGACAATTACTATACTTATTACTCTTATTATTATGAATCTAACTCATATTATTAACCATATTATGCAGATATGATCGATAGAACTACAATTACTATACTCATTACTCTTATTATTATCAATCTAACTCATATTATTAGCCATATTATGCTTATATGATCGACAGAACGGCAATTACTATACTTATTATTCTTATTTTTATCAACCTAACTCATATTATTAGCCATATTATGCTTAAATGATCGATAGAACGACAATTACTATACTTATTACTCTTATTATTATCAAGCTAACTCATATTATTAGCCATATTATGCTTATATGATCGACAGAACGGCAATTACTATACTTATTATTCTTATTTTTATCAACCTAACTCATATTATTAGCCATATTATGCTTAAATGATCGATAGAACGACAATTACTATACTTATTACTCTTATTATTATTAATCTAACTCATATTATTAGCCATATTATGCTTAAATGATCGATAGAACGACAATTACTATACTTATTACTCTTATTATTATCAAGCTAACTCATATTATTAGCCATGTTATGCTTATATGATCGATAGAACGACAATTACTATACTTATTACTCTTATTATTATCAAGCTAACTCATATTATTAGCCATATTATGCTTATATGATCGACAGAACGGCAATTACTATACTTATTATTCTTATTTTTATCAACCTAACTCATATTATTAGCCATATTATGCTTAAATGATCGATAGAACGACAATTACTATACTTATTACTCTTATTATTATTAATCTAACTCATATTATTAGCCATATTATGCTTAAATGATCGATAGAACGACAATTACTATAGTTATTACTCTTATTATTATCAAGCTAACTCATATTATTAGCCATGTTATGCTTATATGATCGATAGAACGACAATTACTATACTTATTACTCTTATTATTATGAATCTAACTCATATTATTAACCATATTATGCAGATATGATCGATAGGACTACAATTACTATACTCATTACTCTTATTATTATCAGTCTAACTCATATTATTAGCCATATTATGCTTAAATGATCGATAGAACGACAATTACTATACTTATTACTCTTATTATTATCAAGCTAACTCATATTATTAGCCATATTATGCTTATATGATCGACAGAACGACAATTACTATACTTATTATTCTTATTTTTATCAACCTAACTCATATTATTAGCCATTTTATGCTTAAATGATCGATAGAACGACAATTACTATACTTATTACTCTTATTATTATCAATCTAACTCATATTATTAGCCATATTATGCTTAAATGATCGATAGAACGACAATTACTATACTTATTACTCTTATTATTATCAAGCTAACTCATATTATTAGCCACATTATGCTTATATGATCGACAGAACGACAATTACTATACTCATTATTCTTATTTTTATCAACCTAACTCATATTATTAGCCATATTATGCTTAAATGATCGATAGAACGACAATTACTATACTTATTACTCTTATTATTATCAATCTAACTCATATTATTAGCCATATTATGCTTATATAATCGATAGAACGACAATTACTGTACTTATTACTCTTATCATTATCGATCTAACTCATATTGTTAGCCATATTATGCTTATATGATCGATAGAACTACAATTGCTATACTCATTACTCTTATTATTATCAATCTAACTCATATTATTAGCCATATTATGCTTATATGTTCGATAGAACGACAATTACTACACTTATTACTCTTATTATTATCAATCTAACTCATATTACCAGCCATATTATGCTTAAATGATCGATAGAACGACAATTACTATACTTATTACACTTACTATTATCAATCTAACTCATATTATTAACCATGTTATGCTTATATGATCGATAGAACGACAATTACTTTACTTATTACTCTTATTATTATTAATCTAACTCATATTATTAACCATATTATGCTAATATGATCGATAGAACGACAATTACTATACTTATTACTCTTATTATTATGAATCTAACTCCTATTATTAACCATATTATGCAGATATGATCGATAGAACTACAATTACTTTACTTATTACTCTTATTATTATTAATCTAACTCATATTATTAACCATATTATGCTAATATGATCGATAGAACGACAATTACTATACTTATTACTCTTATTATTATGAATCTAACTCATATTATTAACCATATTATGCAGATATGATCGATAGAACTACAATTACTATACTCATTACTCTCATTATTATCAATCTAACTCATATTATTAGCCATATTATGCTTATATGATCGACAGAACGGCAATTACTATACTTATTATTCTTATTTTTATCAACCTAACTCAAATTATTAGCCATATTATGCTTAAATGATCGATAGAACGACAATTACTATACTTATTACTCTTATTATTATCAAGCTAACTCATATTATTAGCCATATTATGCTTATATGATCGACAGAACGGCAATTACTATACTTATTATTCTTATTTTTATCAACCTAACTCATAATATTAGCCATATTATGCTTAAATGATCGATAGAACGACAATTACTATACTTATTACTCTTATTATTATTAATCTAACTCATATTATTAGCCATATTATGCTTAAATGATCGATAGAACGACAATTACTATACTTATTACTCTTATTATTATGAATCTAACTCATATTATTAACCATATTATGCAGATATGATCGATAGAACTACAATTACTATACTCATTACTCTTATTATTATCAGTCTAACTCATATTATTAGCCATATTATGCTTATATTATCGATAGAACGACAATGACTGTACTTATTACTGTTATTATTATCAATTTAACTCATATTATTAGCCATATTATGCTTATATGATCGATAGAACGACAATTACTATACTTATTACTCTTATTATTATGAATCTAACTCATATTATTAACCATATTATGCAGATATGATCGATAGAACTACAATTGCTATACTCATTACTCTTATTATTATCAATCTAACTCATATTATTAGCCATATTATGCTTATATGTTCGATAGAACGACAATTACTATACTTATTACTCTTATTATTATCAAGCTAACTCATATTATTAGCCATATTGTGCTTATATGATCGACAGAACGGCAATTACTATACTTATTATTCTTATTTTTATCAACCTAACTCATATTATTAGCCATATTATGCTTAAATGATCGATAGAACGACAATTACTATACTTATTACTCTTATTATTATCAAGCTAACTCATATTATTAGCCATATTATGCTTATATGATCGACAGAACGGCAATTACTATACTTATTATTCTTATTTTTATCAACCTAACTCATATTATTAGCCATATTATGCTTAAATGATCGATAGAACGACAATTACTATACTTATTACTCTTATTATTATTAATCTAACTCATATTATTAGCCATATTATGCTTAAATGATCGATAGAACGACAATTACTATACTTATTACTCTTATTATTATGAATCTAACTCATATTATTAACCATATTATGCAGATATGATCGATAGAACTACAATTACTATACTCATTACTCTTATTATTATCAGTCTAACTCATATTATTAGCCATATTATGCTTATATTATCGATAGAACGACAATTACTGTACTTATTACTGTTATTATTATCAATTTAACTCATATTATTAGCCATATTATGCTTATATGATCGATAGAACGACAATTACTATACTTATTACTCTTATTATTATGAATCTAACTCATATTATTAACCATATTATGCAGATATGATCGATAGAACTACAATTGCTATACTCATTACTCTTATTATTATCAATCTAACTCATATTATTAGCCATATTATGCTTATATGTTCGATAGAACGACAATTACTATACTTATTACTCTTATTATTATCAAGCTAACTCATATTATTAGCCATATTATGCTTATATGATCGATAGAACGACAATTACTATACTTATTACTCTTATTATTATCAATCTAACTCATATTATTAGCCATATTATGCTTAAATGATCGA
This sequence comes from Megachile rotundata, assembly GCF_050947335.1. Lineage (NCBI taxonomy): Eukaryota > Metazoa > Arthropoda > Insecta > Hymenoptera > Megachilidae > Megachile > Megachile rotundata. The sequence goes on along the minus strand of NW_027473469.1, from coordinate 174,770 downwards.
TAGAACGACAATTACTATACTTATTACTCTTATTATTATCAATCTAACTCATATTATTAGCCATATTATGCTTAAATGATCGATAGAACGACAATTACTATACTTATTACTCTTATTATTATCAAGCTAACTCATATTATTAGCCATATTATGCTTATATGATCGACAGAACGGCAATTACTATACTTATTATTCTTATTTTTATCAACCTAACTCATATTATTAGCCATATTATGCTTAAATGATCGATAGAACGACAATTACTATACTTATTACTCTTATTATTATTAATCTAACTCATATTATTAGCCATATTATGCTTAAATGATCGATAGAACGACAATTACTATACTTATTACTCTTATTATTATCAAGCTAACTCATATTATTAGCCATGTTATGCTTATATGATCGATAGAACGACAATTACTATACTTATTACTCTTATTATTATGAATCTAACTCATATTATTAACCATATTATGCAGATATGATCGATAGGACTACAATTACTATACTCATTACTCTTATTATTATCAGTCTAACTCATATTATTAGCCATATTATGCTTAAATGATCGATAGAACGACAATTACTATACTTATTACTCTTATTATTATCAAGCTAACTCATATTATTAGCCATATTATGCTTATATGATCGACAGAACGACAATTACTATACTTATTATTCTTATTTTTATCAACCTAACTCATATTATTAGCCATATTATGCTTAAATGATCGATAGAACGACAATTACTATACTTATTACTCTTATTATTATCAATCTAACTCATATTATTAGCCATATTATGCTTAAATGATCGATAGAACGACAATTACTATACTTATTACACTTACCATTATCAATCTAACTCATATTATTAGCCATATTATGCTTATATGATCGATAGAACGACAATTACTATACTTATTACTCTTATTATTATCAATCTAACTCATATTATTAGCCATATTGTGCTTATATGATCGATAGAACGACAATTACTATACTTATTACTCTTATTATTATCAATCTAACTCATATTACCAGCCATATTATGCTTAAATGATCGATAGAACTACAATTGCTATACTCATTACTCTTATTATTATCAATCTAACTCATATTATTAGCCATATTATGCTTATATGATCGATAGAACGACAATTACTATACTTATTACTATTATTATTATCAATCTAACTCATATTATTAGCCATATTATGCATATATGATGGATAGAACGACAATTACTATACTTATTACTCTTATTATTATGAATCTAACTCATATTATTAACCATATTAAGCAGATATGATCGATAGAGCTACAATTACTATACCCATTACTCTTATTATTATCAATCTAACTCATATTATTAGCCATATTATGCTTATATGATCGATAGAACGACAATTACTGTACTTACTACTCTTATCATTATCGATCTAACTCATATTATTAGCCATATTATGCTTATATGATCGATAGAACGACAATTACTATACTTATTACTCTTATTATTATCAATCTAACTCATATTATTAGCCATATTATGCTTAAATGATCGATAGAACGACAATTACTATACTTATTACTCTTATTATTATCAATCTAACTCATATTATTAGCCATATTATGCTTAAATGATCGATAGAACGACAATTACTATACTTATTACTCTTATTATTATCAAGCTAACTCATATTATTAGCCATATTATGCTTATATGATCGACAGAACGGCAATTACTATACTTATTATTCTTATTTTTATCAACCTAACTCATATTATTAGCCATATTATGCTTAAATGATCGATAGAACGACAATTACTATACTTATTACTCTTATTATTATTAATCTAACTCATATTATTAGCCATATTATGCTTAAATGATCGATAGAACGACAATTACTATACTTATTACTCTTATTATTATCAAGCTAACTCATATTATTAGCCATGTTATGCTTATATGATCGATAGAACGACAATTACTATACTTATTACTCTTATTATTATGAATCTAACTCATATTATTAACCATATTATGCAGATATGATCGATAGGACTACAATTACTATACTCATTACTCTTATTATTATCAGTCTAACTCATATTATTAGCCATATTATGCTTAAATGATCGATAGAACGACAATTACTATACTTATTACTCTTATTATTATCAAGCTAACTCATATTATTAGCCATATTATGCTTACATGATCGACAGAACGACAATTACTATACTTATTATTCTTATTTTTATCAACCTAACTCATATTATTAGCCATATTATGCTTAAATGATCGATAGAACGACAATTACTATACTTATTACTCTTATTATTATCAATCTAACTCATATTATTAGCCATATTATGCTTAAATGATCGATAGAACGACAATTACTATACTTATTACTCTTATTATTATCAAGCTAACTCATATTATTAGCCACATTATGCTTATATAATCGATAGAACGACAATTACTGTACTTATTACTCTTATCATTATCGATCTAACTCATATTGTTAGCCATATTATGCTTATATGATCGATAGAACGACATTTTACTATACTTATTACTCTTATTATTATCAATCTAACTTATATTATTAGCCATATTATGCAGATATGATCGATAGAACGACAATTACTATACTTATTACACTCACTATTATCAATCTAACTCATATTATTAACAATATTATGCAGATATGATCGATAGCACGACATTTACTATACTTATTACTCTTATTATTATCAATCTAACTCATATTACTAGCCATATTATGCTTAAATGATCGATAGAACGACAACTACTATACTTATTACTCTTATTATTATCAATCTAACTCATATTATTAGCCATATTATGCTTATATGATCGATAGAACGACAATTACTATACTCACTACTCTTATTATTATCAATCTAACTCATATTATTAGCCATACTATGCTTATATGATCGACAGAACGACAATTACTGTACTTATTACACTCACTATTATCAATCTAACTCATGTTATTAACCATATTATGCAGATATGATCGATAGAACGACATTTACTATACTTATTACTCTTATCATTATCGATCTAACTCATATTATTAGCCATATTATGCTTATATTATCGATAGAACGACAATTACTGTACTTATTACTGTTATTATTATCAATTTAACTCATATTATTAGCCATATTATGCTTATATGATCGATAGAACGACAATTACTATACTTATTACTCTTATTATTATGAATCTAACTCATATTATTAACCATATTATGCAGATATGATCGATAGAACTACAATTGCTATACTCATTACTCTTATTATTATCAATCTAACTCATATTATTAGCCATATTATGCTTATATGTTCGATAGAACGACAATTACTACACTTATTACTCTTATTATTATCAATCTAACTCATATTACCAGCCATATTATGCTTAAATGATCGATAGAACGACAATTACTATACTTATTACACTTACTATTATCAATCCAACTCATATTATTAACCATGTTATGCTTATATGATCGATAGAACGACAATTACTTTACTTATTACTCTTATTATTATTAATCTAACTCATATTATTAACCATATTATGCTAATATGATCGATAGAACGACAATTACTATACTTATTACTCTTATTATTATGAATCTAACTCCTATTATTAACCATATTATGCAGATATGATCGATAGAACTACAATTACTTTACTTATTACTCTTATTATTATTAATCTAACTCATATTATTAACCATATTATGCTAATATGATCGATAGAACGACAATTACTATACTTATTACTCTTATTATTATGAATCTAACTCATATTATTAACCATATTATGCAGATATGATCGATAGAACTACAATTACTATACTCATTACTCTTATTATTATCAATCTAACTCATATTATTAGCCATATTATGCATATATGATCGATAGAACGACAATTACTATACTTATTACACTCACTATTATCAATCTAACTCATGTTATTAACCATATTATGCTTAAATGATCGATAGAACGACAATTACTATACTTATTACTCTTATTATTATCAATCTAACTCATATTATTAGCCATATTATGCTTAAATGATCGATAGAACGACAATTACTATACTTATTACTCTTATTATTATCAAGCTAACTCATATTATTAGCCATATTATGCTTATATGATCGACAGAACGGCAATTACTATACTTATTATTCTTATTTTTATCAACCTAACTCATATTATTAGCCATATTATGCTTAAATGATCGATAGAACGACAATTACTATACTTATTACTCTTATTATTATTAATCTAACTCATATTATTAGCCATATTATGCTTAAATGATCGATAGAACGACAATTACTATACTTATTACTCTTATTATTATCAAGCTGACTCATATTATTAGCCATGTTATGCTTATATGATCGATAGAACGACAATTACTATACTTATTACTCTTATTATTATGAATCTAACTCATATTATTAACCATATTATGCAGATATGATCGATAGAACTACAATTACTATACTCATTACTCTTATTATTATCAGTCTAACTCATATTATTAGCCATATTATGCTTATATTATCGATAGAACGACAATTACTGTACTTATTACTGTTATTATTATCAATTTAACTCATATTATTAGCCATATTATGCTTATATGATCGATAGAACGACAATTACTATACTTATTACTCTTATTATTATGAATCTAACTAATATTATTAACCATATTATGCTTAAATGATCGATAGAACGACAATTACTATACTTATTACTCTTATTATTATCAATCTAACTCATATTATTTGCCATATTATGCTTAAATGATCGATAGAACGACAATTACTATACTTGTTACTCTTATTATTATCAAGCTAACTCATATTATTAGCCATATTATGCTTATATGATCGACAGAACGGCAATTACTATACTTATTATTCTTATTTTTATCAACCTAACTCATATTATTAGCCATATTATGCTTAAATGATCGATAGAACGACAATTACTATACTTATTACTCTTATTATTATTAATCTAACTCATATTATTAGCCATATTATGCTTAAATGATCGATAGAACGACAATTACTATACTTATTACTCTTATTATTATCAAGCTAACTCATGTTATTAGCCATGTTATGCTTATATGATCGATAGAACGACAATTACTATACTTATTACTCTTATTATTATGAATCTAACTCATATTATTAACCATATTATGCAGATATGATCGATAGGACTACAATTACTATACTCATTACTCTTATTATTATCAGTCTAACTCATATTATTAGCCATATTATGCTTAAATGATCGATAGAACGACAATTACTATACTTATTACTCTTATTATTATCAAGCTAACTCATATTATTAGCCATATTATGCTTATATGATCGACAGAACGACAATTACTATACTTATTATTCTTATTTTTATCAACCTAACTCATATTATTAGCCATATTATGCTTAAATGATCGATAGAACGACAATTACTATACTTATTACTCTTATTATTATCAATCTAACTCATATTATTAGCCATATTATGCTTAAATGATCGATAGAACGACAATTACTATACTTATTACTCTTATTATTATCAAGCTAACTCATTTTATTAGCCACATTATGCTTATATGATCGACAGAACGACAATTACTATACTCATTATTCTTATTTTTATCAACCTAACTCATATTATTAGCCATATTATGCTTAAATGATCGATAGAACGACAATTACTATACTTATTACTCTTATTATTATCAATCTAACTCATATTATTAGCCATATTATGCTTATATAATCGATAGAACGACAATTACTGTACATATTACTCTTATCATTATCGATCTAACTCATATTGTTAGCCATATTATGCTTATATGATCGATAGAACGACATTTTACTATACTTATTACTCTTATTATTATCAATCTAACTTATATTATTAGCCATATTATGCAGATATGATCGATAGAACGACAATTACTATACTTATTACACTCACTATTATCAATCTAACTCATATTATTAACAATATTATGCAGATATGATCGATAGCACGACATTTACTATACTTATTACTCTTATTATTATCAATCTAACTCATATTACTAGCCATATTATGCTTAAATGATCGATAGAACGACAACTACTATACTTATTACTCTTATTATTATCAATCTAACTCATATTATTAGCCATATTATGCTTATATGATCGATAGAACGACAATTACTATACTCACTACTCTTATTATTATCAATCTAACTCATATTATTAGCCATACTATGCTTATATGATCGACAGAACGACAATTACTGTACTTATTACACTCACTATTATCAATCTAACTCATGTTATTAACCATATTATGCAGATATGATCGATAGAACGACATTTACTATACTTATTACTCTTATCATTATCGATCTAACTCATATTATTAGCCATATTATGCTTATATTATCGATAGAACGACAATTACTGTACTTATTACTGTTATTATTATCAATTTAACTCATATTATTAGCCATATTATGCTTATATGATCGATAGAACGACAATTACTATACTTATTACTCTTATTATTATGAATCTAACTCATATTATTAACCATATTATGCAGATATGATCGATAGAACTACAATTGCTATACTCATTACTCTTATTATTATCAATCTAACTCATATTATTAGCCATATTATGCTTATATGTTCGATAGAACGACAATTACTACACTTATTACTCTTATTATTATCAATCTAACTCATATTACCAGCCATATTATGCTTAAATGATCGATAGAACGACAATTACTATACTTATTACACTTACTATTATCAATCTAACTCATATTATTAACCATGTTATGCTTATATGATCGATAGAACGACAATTACTTTACTTATTACTCTTATTATTATTAATCTAACTCATGTTATTAACCATATTATGCTAATATGATCGATAGAACGACAATTACTATACTTATTACTCTTATTATTATGAATCTAACTCCTATTATTAACCATATTATGCAGATATGATCGATAGAACTACAATTACTTTACTTATTACTCTTATTATTATTAATCTAACTCATATTATTAACCATATTATGCTAATATGATCGATAGAACGACAATTACTATACTTATTACTCTTATTATTATGAATCTAACTCATATTATTAACCATATTATGCAGATATGATCGATAGAACTACAATTACTATACTCATTACTCTTATTATTATCAATCTAACTCATATTATTAGCCATATTATGCATATATGATCGATAGAACGACAATTACTATACTTATTACACTCACTATTATCAATCTAACTCATGTTATTAACCATATTATGCTTAAATGATCGATAGAACGACAATTACTATACTTATTACTCTTATTATTATCAATCTAACTCATATTATTAGCCATATTATGCTTAAATGATCGATAGAACGACAATTACTATACTTATTACTCTTATTATTATCAAGCTAACTCATATTATTAGCCATATTATGCTTATATGATCGACAGAACGGCAATTACTATACTTATTATTCTTATTTTTATCAACCTAACTCATATTATTAGCCATATTATGCTTAAATGATCGATAGAACGACAATTACTATACTTATTTCTCTTATTATTATTAATCTAACTCATATTATTAGCCATATTATGCTTAAATGATCGATAGAACGACAATTACTATACTTATTACTCTTATTATTATCAAGCTAACTCATATTATTAGCCACGTTATGCTTATATGATCGATAGAACGACAATTACTATACTTATTACTCTTATTATTATGAATCTAACTCATATTATTAACCATATTATGCAGATATGATCGATAGAACTACAATTACTATACTCATTACTCTTATTATTATCAGTCTAACTCATATTATTAGCCATATTATGCTTATATTATCGATAGAACGACAATTACTGTACTTTTTACTGTTATTATTATCAATTTAACTCATATTATTAGCCATATTATGCTTATATGATCGATAGAACGACAATTACTATACTTATTACTCTTATTATTATGAATCTAACTCATATTATTAACCATATTATGCAGATATGATCGATAGAACTACAATTGCTATACTCATTACTCTTATTATTATCAATCTAACTCATATTATTAGCCATATTATGCTTATATGTTCGATAGAACGACAATTACTATACTTATTACTCTTATTATTATCAAGCTAACTCATATTATTAGCCATATTATGCTTATATGATCGATAGAACGACAATTACTATACTTATTACTCTTATTATTATCAATCTAACTCATATTATTAGCCATATTATGCTTAAATGATCGATAGAACGACAATTACTATACTTATTACTCTTATTATTATCAATCTAACTCATATTATTAGCCATATTATGCTTAAATGATCGATAGAACGACAATTACTATACTTATTACTCTTATTATTATCAAGCTAACTCATATTATTAGCCATATTATGCTTATATGATCGACAGAACGGCAATTACTATACTTACTATTCTTATTTTTATCAACCTAACTCATATTATTAGCCATATTATGCTTAAATGATCGATAGAACGACAATTACTATACTTATTACTCTTATTATTATTAATCTAACTCATATTATTAGCCATATTATGCTTAAATGATCGATAGAACGACAATTACTATACTTATTACTCTTATTATTATCAAGCTAACTCATATTATTAGCCATGTTATGCTTATATGATCGATAGAACGACAATTACTATACTTATTACTCTTTTTATTATGAATCTAACTCATATTATTAACCATATTATGCAGATATGATCGATAGGACTACAATTACTATACTCATTACTCTTATTATTATCAGTCTAACTCATATTATTAGCCATATTGTGCTTAAATGATCGATAGAACGACAATTACTATACTTATTACTCTTATTATTATCAAGCTAACTCATATTATTAGCCATATTATGCTTATATGATCGACAGAACGACAATTACTATACTTATTATTCTTATTTTTATCAACCTAACTCATATTATTAGCCATATTATGCTTAAATGATCGATAGAACGACAATTACTATACTTATTACTCTTATTATTATCAATCTAACTCATATTATTAGCCATATTATGCTTAAATGATCGATAGAACGACAATTACTATACTTATTACTCTTATTATTATCAAGCTAACTCATATTATTAGCCACATTATGCTTATATGATCGACAGAACGACAATTACTATACTCATTATTCTTATTTTTATCAACCTAACTCATATTATTAGCCATATTATGCTTAAATGATCGATAGAACGACAATTACTATACTTATTACTCTTATTATTATCAATCTAACTCATATTATTAGCCATATTATGCTTATATAATCGATAGAACGACAATTACTGTACTTATTACTCTTATCATTATCGATCTAACTCATATTGTTAGCCATATTATGCTTATATGATCGATAGAACGACATTTTACTATACTTATTACTCTTATTATTATCAATCTGACTTATATTATTAGCCATATTATGCAGATATGATCGACAGAACGACAATTACTATACTTATTACACTCACTATTATCAATCTAACTCATATTATTAACAATATTATGCAGATATGATCGATAGCACGACATTTACTATACTTATTACTCTTATTATTATCAATCTAACTCATATTACTAGCCATATTATGCTTAAATGATCGATAGAACGACAACTACTATACTTATTACTCTTATTATTATCAATCTAACTCATGTTATTAGCCATATTATGCTTATATGATCGATAGAACGACAATTACTATACTCACTACTCTTATTATTATCAATCTAACTCATATTATTAGCCATACTATGCTTATATGATCGACAGAACGACAATTACTGTACTTATTACACTCACTATTATCAATCTAACTCATGTTATTAACCATATTATGCCGATATGATCGATAGAACGACATTTACTATACTTATTACTCTTATCATTATCGATCTAACTCATATTATTAGCCATATTATGCTTATATTATCGATAGAACGACAATTACTGTACTTATTACTGTTCTTATTATCAATTTAACTCATATTATTAGCCATATTATGCTTATATGATCGATAGAACGACAATTACTATACTTATTACTCTTATTATTATGAATCTAACTCATATTATTAACCATATTATGCAGATATGATCGATAGAACTACAATTGCTATACTCATTACTCTTATTATTATCAATCTAACTCATATTATTAGCCATATTATGCTTATATGATCGATAGAACGACAATTACTACACTTATTACTCTTATTATTATCAATCTAACTCATATTACCAGCCATATTATGCTTAAATGATCGATAGAACGACAATTACTATACTTATTACACTTACTATTATCAATCTAACTCATATTATTAACCATGTTATGCTTATATGATCGATAGAACGACAATTAGTTTACTTATTACTCTTATTATTATTAATCTAACTCATATTATTAACCATATTATGCAGATATGATCGATAGAACTACAATTGCTATACTCATTACTCTTATTATTATCAATCTAACTCATATTATTAGCCATATTATGCTTATATGTTCGATAGAACGACAATTACTATACTTATTACTCTTATTATTATCAAGCTAACTCATATTATTAGCCATATTATGCTTATATGATCGATAGAACGACAATTACTATACTTATTACTCTTATTATTATCAATCTAACTCATATTATTAGCCATATTATGCTTATATGATCGACAGAACGGCAATTACTATACTTACTATTCTTATTTTTATCAACCTAACTCATATTATTAGCCATATTATGCTTAAATGATCGATAGAACGACAATTACTATACTTATTACTCTTATTATTATTAATCTAACTCATATTATTAGCCATATTATGCTTAAATGATCGATAGAACGACAATTACTATACTTATTACTCTTATTATTATCAAGCTAACTCATATTATTAGCCATGTTATGCTTATATGATCGATAGAACGACAATTACTATACTTATTACTCTTTTTATTATGAATCTAACTCATATTATTAACCATATTATGCAGATATGATCGATAGGACTACAATTACTATACTCATTACTCTTATTATTATCAGTCTAACTCATATTATTAGCCATATTATGCTTAAATGATCGATAGAACGACAATTACTATACTTATTACTCTTATTATTATCAAGCTAACTCATATTATTAGCCATATTATGCTTATATGATCGACAGAACGACAATTACTATACTTATTATTCTTATTTTTATCAACCTGACTCATATTATTAGCCATATTATGCTTAAATGATCGATAGAACGACAATTACTGTACTTATTACTCTTATCATTATCGATCTAACTCATATTGTTAGCCATATTATGCTTATATGATCGATAGAACGACATTTTACTATACTTATTACTCTTATTATTATCAATCTAACTTATATTATTAGCCATATTATGCAGATATGATCGATAGAACGACAATTACTATACTTATTACACTCACTATTATCAATCTAACTCATATTATTAACAATATTATGCAGATATGATCGATAGCACGACATTTACTATACTTATTACTCTTATTATTTTCAATCTAACTCATATTACTAGCCATATTATGCTTAAATGATCGATAGAACGACAACTACTATACTTATTACTCTTATTATTATCAATCTAACTCATATTATTAGCCATATTATGCTTATATGATCGATAGAACGACAATTACTATACTCACTACTCTTATTATTATCAATCTAACTCATATTATTAGCCATACTATGCTTATATGATCGACAGAACGACAATTACTGTACTTATTACACTCACTATTATCAATCTAACTCATGTTATTAACCATATTATGCAGATATGATCGATAGAACGACATTTACTATACTTATTACTCTTATCATTATCGATCTAACTCATATTATTAGCCATATTATGCTTATATTATCGATAGAACGACAATTACTGTACTTATTACTGTTATTATTATCAATTTAACTCATATTATTAGCCATATTATGCTTATATGATCGATAGAACGACAATTACTATACTTATTACACTTACTATTATCAATCTAACTCATATTATTAACCATGTTATGCTTATATGATCGATAGAACGACAATTACTATACTCACTACTATTATTATTATCAATCTAACTCATATTATTAGCCATACTATGCTTATATGATCGACAGAACGACAATTACTGTACTTATTACACTCACTATTATCAATCTAACTCATGTTATTAACCATATTATGCAGATATGATCGATAGAACGACATTTACTATACTTATTACTCTTATCATTATCGATCTAACTCATATTATTAGCCATGTTATGCTTATATGATCGATAGAACGACAATTACTTTACTTATTACTCTTATTATTATTAATCTAACTCATATTATTAACCATATTATGCTAATATGATCGATAGAACGACAATTACTATACTTATTACTCTTATTATTATGAATCTAACTCATATTATTAACCATGTTATGCTTATATGATCGATAGAACGACAATTACTATACTCACTACTATTATTATTATCAATCTAACTCATATTATTAGCCATATTATGCTTATATGATCGACAGAACGGCAATTACTATACTTATTATTCTTATTTTTATCAACCTAACTCATATTATTAGCCATATTATGCTTAAATGATCGATAGAACGACAATTACTATACTTATTACTCTTATTATTATTAATCTAACTCATATTATTAGCCATATTATGCTTAAATGATCGATAGAACGACAATTACTATACTTATTACTCTTATTATTATCAAGCTAACTCATATTATTAGCCATGTTATGCTTATATGATCGATAGAACGACAATTACTATACTTATTACTCTTATTATTATGAATCTAACTCATATTATTAACCATATTATGCAGATATGATCGATAGAACTACAATTACTATACTCATTACTCTTATTATTATCAGTCTAACTCATATTATTAGCCATATTATGCTTATATTATCGATAGAACGACAATTACTGTACTTATTACTGTTATTATTATCAATTTAACTCATATTATTAGCCATATTATGCTTATATGATCGATAGAACGACAATTACTATACTTATTACTCTTATTATTATGAATCTAACTCATATTATTAACCATATTATGCAGATATGATCGATAGAACTACAATTGCTATACTCATTACTCTTATTATTATCAATCTAACTCATATTATTAGCCATATTATGCTTATATGTTCGATAGAACGACAATTACTATACTTATTACTCTTATTATTATCAAGCTAACTCATATTATTAGCCATATTATGCTTATATGATCGATAGAACGACAATTACTATACTTATTACTCTTATTATTATCAATCTAACTCATATTATTAGCCTTATTATGCTTAAATGATCGATAGAACGACAATTACTATACTTATTACTCTTATTATTATCAATCTAACTCATATTATTAGCCATATTATGCTTAAATGATCGATAGAACGACAATTACTATACTTATTACTCTTATTATTATCAAGCTAACTCATATTATTAGCCATATTATGCTTATATGATCGACAGAACGACAATTACTATACTTATTACTCTTATTATTATCAAGCTAACTCATATTATTAGCCATATTATGCTTATATGATCGACAGAACGGCAATTACTATACTTATTATTCTTATTTTTATCAACCTAACTCATATTATTAGCCATATTAAGCTTAAATGATCGATAGAACGACAATTACTATACTTATTACTCTTATTATTATTAATCTAACTCATATTATTAGCCATATTATGCTTAAATGATCGATAGAACGACAATTACTATACTTATTACTCTTATTATTATCAAGCTAACTCATATTATTAGCCATATTATGCTTATATGATCGACAGAACGGCAATTACTATACTTATTATTCTTATTTTTATCAACCTAACTCATATTATTAGCCATATTATGCTTAAATGATCGATAGAACGACAATTACTATACTTATTACTCTTATTATTATTAATCTAACTCATATTATTAGCCATATTATGCTTAAATGATCGATAGAACGACAATTACTATACTTATTACTCTTATTATTATCAAGCTAACTCATATTATTAGCCATGTTATGCTTATATGATCGATAGAACGACAATTACTATACTTATTACTCTTATTATTATGAATCTAACTCATATTATTAACCATATTATGCAGATATGATCGATAGAACTACAATTACTATACTCATTACTCTTATTATTATCAGTCTAACTCATATTATTAGCCATATTATGCTTATATTATCGATAGAACGACAATTACTGTACTTATTACTGTTATTATTATCAATTTAACTCATATTATTAGCCATATTATGCTTATATGATCGATAGAACGACAATTACTATACTTATTACTCTTATTATTATGAATCTAACTCATATTATTAACCATATTATGCAGATATGATCGATAGAACTACAATTGCTATACTCATTACTCTTATTATTATCAATCTAACTCATATTATTAGCCATATTATGCTTATATGTTCGATAGAACGACAATTACTATACTTATTACTCTTATTATTATCAAGCTAACTCATATTATTAGCCATATTATGCTTATATGATCGATAGAACGACAATTACTATACTTATTACTCTTATTATTATCAATCTAACTCATATTATTAGCCATATTATGCTTAAATGATCGATAGAACGACAATTACTATACTTATTACTCTTATTATTATCAAGCTAACTCATATTATTAGCCATATTATGCTTATATGATCGACAGAACGACAATTACTATACTTATTACTCTTATTATTATCAAGCTAACTCATATTATTAGCCATATTATGCTTATATGATCGACAGAACGGCAATTACTATACTTATTATTCTTATTTTTATCAACCTAACTCATATTATTAGCCATATTATGCTTAAATGATCGATAGAACGACAATTACTATACTTATTACTCTTATTATTATTAATCTAACTCATATTATTAGCCATATTATGCTTAAATGATCGATAGAACGACAATTACTATACTTATTACTCTTATTATTATCAAGCTAACTCATATTATTAGCCATATTATGCTTATATGATCGACAGAACGGCAATTACTATACTTATTATTCTTATTTTTATCAACCTAACTCATATTATTAGCCATATTATGCTTAAATGATCGATAGAACGACAATTACTATACTTATTACTCTTATTATTATGAATCTAACTCATATTATTAGCCATATTATGCTTAAATGATCGATAGAACGACAATTACTATACTTATTACTCTTATTATTATCAAGCTAACTCATATTATTAGCCATGTTATGCTTATATGATCGATAGAACGACAATTACTATACTTATTACTCTTATTATTATGAATCTAACTCATATTATTAACCATATTATGCAGATATGATCGATAGAACTACAATTACTATACTCATTACTCTTATTATTATCAGTCTAACTCATATTATTAGCCATATTATGCTTATATTATCGATAGAACGACAATTACTGTACTTATTACTGTTATTATTATCAATTTAACTCATATTATTAGCCATATTATGCTTATATGATCGATAGAACGACAATTACTATACTTATTACTCTTATTATTATGAATCTAACTCATATTATTAACCATATTATGCAGATATGATCGATAGAACTACAATTGCTATACTCATTACTCTTATTATTATCAATCTAACTCATATTATTAGCCATATTATGCTTATATGTTCGATAGAACGACAATTACTATACTTATTACTCTTATTATTATCAAGCTAACTCATATTATTAGCCATATTATGCTTAAATGATCGATAGAACGACAATTACTATACTTATTACTCTTATTATTATCAATCTAACTCATATTATTAGCCATATTATGCTTAAATGATCGATAGAACGACAATTACTATACTTATTACTCTTATTATTATCAAGCTAACTCATATTATTAGCCATATTATGCTTATATGATCGACAGAACGGCAATTACTATACTTATTACTCTTATTATTATGAATCTAACTCATATTATTAACCATATTATGCAGATATGATCGATAGAACTACAATTACTATACTCATTACTCTTATTATTATCAGTCTAACTCATATTATTAGCCATATTATGCTTAAATGATCGATAGAACGACAATTACTATACTTATTACTCTTATTATTATCAAGCTAACTCATATTATTAGCCATATTATGCTTATATGATCGACAGAACGACAATTACTATACTTATTATTCTTATTTTTATCAACCTAACTCATATTATTAGCCATATTATGCTTAAATGATCGATAGAACGACAATTACTATACTTATTACTCTTATTATTATCAATCTAACTCATATTATTAGCCATATTATGCTTAAATGATCGATTGAACGACAATTACTATACTTATTACACTTACTATTATCAATCTAACTCATATTATTAGCCATATTATGCTTATATGATCGATAGAACGACAATTACTATACTTATTACTCTTATTATTATCAATCTAACTCATATTATTAGCCATATTGTGCTTATATGATCGATAGAACGACAATTACTATACTTATTACTCTTATTATTATCAATCTAACTCATATTACCAGCCATATTATGCTTAAATGATCGATAGAACTACAATTGCTATACTCATTACTCTTATTATTATCAATCTAACTCATATTATTAGCCATATTATGCTTATATGATCGATAGAACGACAATTACTATACTTATTACTATTATTATTATCAATCTAACTCATATTATTAGCCATATTATGCATATATGATGGATAGAACGACAATTACTATACTTATTACTCTTATTATTATGAATCTAACTCATATTATTAACCATATTAAGCAGATATGATCGATAGAGCTACAATTACTATACCCATTACTCTTATTATTATCAATCTAACTCATATTATTAGCCATATTATGCTTATATGATCGATAGAACGACAATTACTGTACTTACTACTCTTATCATTATCGATCTAACTCATATTATTAGCCATATTATGCTTATATGATCGATAGAACGACAATTACTATACTTATTACTCTTATTATTATCAATCTAACTCATATTATTAGCCATATTATGCTTAAATGATCGATAGAACGACAATTACTATACTCATTACTCTTATTATTATCAGTCTAACTCATATTATTAGCCATATTATGCTTAAATGATCGATAGAACGACAATTACTATACTTATTACTCTTATTATTATCAAGCTAACTCATATTATTAGCCATATTATGCTTATATGATCGACAGAACGACAATTACTATACTTATTATTCTTATTTTTATCAACCTAACTCATATTATTAGCCATATTATGCTTAAATGATCGATAGAACGACAATTACTATACTTATTACTCTTATTATTATCAATCTAACTCATATTATTAGCCATATTATGCTTAAATGATCGATAGAACGACAATTACTATACTTATTACTCTTATTATTATCAAGCTAACTCATATTATTAGCCGCATTATGCTTATATGATCGACAGAACGACAATTACTATACTCATTATTCTTATTTTTATCAACCTAACTCATATTATTAGCCATATTATGCTTAAATGATCGATAGAACGACAATTACTATACTTATTACTCTTATTATTATCAATCTAACTCATATTATTAGCCATATTATGCTTATATAATCGATAGAACGACAATTACTGTACTTATTACTCTTATCATTATCGATCTAACTCATATTGTTAGCCATATTATGCTTATATGATCGATAGAACGACATTTTACTATACTTATTACTCTTATTATTATCAATCTAACTTATATTATTAGCCATATTATGCAGATATGATCGATAGAACGACAATTACTATACTTATTACACTCACTATTATCAATCTAACTCATATTATTAACAATATTATGCAGATATGATCGATAGCACGACATTTACTATACTTATTACTCTTATTATTATCAATCTAACTCATATTACTAGCCATATTATGCTTAAATGATCGATAGAACGACAACTACTATACTTATTACTCTTATTATTATCAATCTAACTCATATTATTAGCCATATTATGCTTATATGATCGATAGAACGACAATTACTATACTCACTACTCTTATTATTATCAATCTAACTCATATTATTAGCCATACTATGCTTATATGATCGACAGAACGACAATTACTGTACTTATTACTCTTATTATTATCAGTCTAACTCATATTATTAGCCATATTATGCTTATATTATCGATAGAACGACAATTACTGTACTTATTACTGTTATTATTATCAATTTAACTCATATTATTAGCCATATTATGCTTATATGATCGATAGAACGACAATTACTATACTTATTACTCTTATTATTATCAATCTAACTCATATTATTAGCCATATTATGCTTAAATGATCGATAGAACGACAATTACTATACTTATTACTCTTATTATTATCAATCTAACTCATATTATTAGCCATATTATGCTTAAATGATCGATAGAACGACAATTACTATACTTATTACTCTTATTATTATCAAGCTAACTCATATTATTAGCCATATTATGCTTATATGATCGACAGAACGACAATTACTATACTTATTACTCTTATTATTATCAAGCTAACTCATATTATTAGCCATATTATGCTTATATGATCGACAGAACGGCAATTACTATACTTATTATTCTTATTTTTATCAACCTAACTCATATTATTAGCCATATTATGCTTAAATGATCGATAGAACGACAATTACTATACTTATTACTCTTATTATTATTAATCTAACTCATATTATTAGCCATATTATGCTTAAATGATCGATAGAACGACAATTACTATACTTATTACTCTTATTATTATCAAGCTAACTCATATTATTAGCCATATTATGCTTATATGATCGACAGAACGGCAATTACTATACTTATTATTCTTATTTTTATCAACCTAACTCATATTATTAGCCATATTATGCTTAAATGATCGATAGAACGACAATTACTATACTTATTACTCTTATTATTATGAATCTAACTCATATTATTAGCCATATTATGCTTAAATGATCGATAGAACGACAATTACTATACTTATTACTCTTATTATTATCAAGCTAACTCATATTATTAGCCATGTTATGCTTATATGATCGATAGAACGACAATTACTATACTTATTACTCTTATTATTATGAATCTAACTCATATTATTAACCATATTATGCAGATATGATCGATAGAACTACAATTACTATACTCATTACTCTTATTATTATCAGTCTAACTCATATTATTAGCCATATTATGCTTATATTATCGATAGAACGACAATTACTGTACTTATTACTGTTATTATTATCAATTTAACTCATATTATTAGCCATATTATGCTTATATGATCGATAGAACGACAATTACTATACTTATTACTCTTATTATTATGAATCTAACTCATATTATTAACCATATTATGCAGATATGATCGATAGAACTACAATTGCTATACTCATTACTCTTATTATTATCAATCTAACTCATATTATTAGCCATATTATGCTTATATGTTCGATAGAACGACAATTACTATACTTATTACTCTTATTATTATCAAGCTAACTCATATTATTAGCCATATTATGCTTATATGATCGATAGAACGACAATTACTATACTTATTACTCTTATTATTATCAATCTAACTCATATTATTAGCCATATTATGCTTAAATGATCGATAGAACGACAATTACTATACTTATTACTCTTATTATTATCAATCTAACTCATATTATTAGCCATATTATGCTTAAATGATCGATAGAACGACAATTACTATACTTATTACTCTTATTATTATCAAGCTAACTCATATTATTAGCCATATTATGCTTATATGATCGACAGAACGGCAATTACTATACTTATTACTCTTATTATTATGAATCTAACTCATATTATTAACCATATTATGCAGATATGATCGATAGAACTACAATTACTATACTCATTACTCTTATTATTATCAGTCTAACTCATATTATTAGCCATATTATGCTTAAATGATCGATAGAACGACAATTACTATACTTATTACTCTTATTATTATCAAGCTAACTCATATTATTAGCCATATTATGCTTATATGATCGACAGAACGACAATTACTATACTTATTATTCTTATTTTTATCAACCTAACTCATATTATTAGCCATATTATGCTTAAATGATCGATAGAACGACAATTACTATACTTATTACTCTTATTATTATCAATCTAACTCATATTATTAGCCATATTATGCTTAAATGATCGATTGAACGACAATTACTATACTTATTACACTTACTATTATCAATCTAACTCATATTATTAGCCATATTATGCTTATATGATCGATAGAACGACAATTACTATACTTATTACTCTTATTATTATCAATCTAACTCATATTATTAGCCATATTGTGCTTATATGATCGATAGAACGACAATTACTATACTTATTACTCTTATTATTATCAATCTAACTCATATTACCAGCCATATTATGCTTAAATGATCGATAGAACTACAATTGCTATACTCATTACTCTTATTATTATCAATCTAACTCATATTATTAGCCATATTATGCTTATATGATCGATAGAACGACAATTACTATACTTATTACTATTATTATTATCAATCTAACTCATATTATTAGCCATATTATGCATATATGATGGATAGAACGACAATTACTATACTTATTACTCTTATTATTATGAATCTAACTCATATTATTAACCATATTAAGCAGATATGATCGATAGAGCTACAATTACTATACCCATTACTCTTATTATTATCAATCTAACTCATATTATTAGCCATATTATGCTTATATGATCGATAGAACGACAATTACTGTACTTACTACTCTTATCATTATCGATCTAACTCATATTATTAGCCATATTATGCTTATATGATCGATAGAACGACAATTACTATACTTATTACTCTTATTATTATCAATCTAACTCATATTATTAGCCATATTATGCTTAAATGATCGATAGAACGACAATTACTATACTCATTACTCTTATTATTATCAGTCTAACTCATATTATTAGCCATATTATGCTTAAATGATCGATAGAACGACAATTACTATACTTATTACTCTTATTATTATCAAGCTAACTCATATTATTAGCCATATTATGCTTATATGATCGACAGAACGACAATTACTATACTTATTATTCTTATTTTTATCAACCTAACTCATATTATTAGCCATATTATGCTTAAATGATCGATAGAACGACAATTACTATACTTATTACTCTTATTATTATCAATCTAACTCATATTATTAGCCATATTATGCTTAAATGATCGATAGAACGACAATTACTATACTTATTACTCTTATTATTATCAAGCTAACTCATATTATTAGCCGCATTATGCTTATATGATCGACAGAACGACAATTACTATACTCATTATTCTTATTTTTATCAACCTAACTCATATTATTAGCCATATTATGCTTAAATGATCGATAGAACGACAATTACTATACTTATTACTCTTATTATTATCAATCTAACTCATATTATTAGCCATATTATGCTTATATAATCGATAGAACGACAATTACTGTACTTATTACTCTTATCATTATCGATCTAACTCATATTGTTAGCCATATTAGGCTTATATGATCGATAGAACGACATTTTACTATACTTATTACTCTTATTATTATCAATCTAACTTATATTATTAGCCATATTATGCAGATATGATCGATAGAACGACAATTACTATACTTATTACACTCACTATTATCAATCTAACTCATATTATTAACAATATTATGCAGATATGATCGATAGCACGACATTTACTATACTTATTACTCTTATTATTATCAATCTAACTCATATTACTAGCCATATTATGCTTAAATGATCGATAGAACGACAACTACTATACTTATTACTCTTATTATTATCAATCTAACTCATATTATTAGCCATATTATGCTTATATGATCGATAGAACGACAATTACTATACTCACTACTCTTATTATTATCAATCTAACTCATATTATTAGCCATACTATGCTTATATGATCGACAGAACGACAATTACTGTACTTATTACTCTTATTATTATCAGTCTAACTCATATTATTAGCCATATTATGCTTATATTATCGATAGAACGACAATTACTGTACTTATTACTGTTATTATTATCAATTTAACTCATATTATTAGCCATATTATGCTTATATGATCGATAGAACGACAATTACTATACTTATTACTCTTATTATTATGAATCTAACTCATATTATTAACCATATTATGCAGATATGATCGATAGAACTACAATTGCTATACTCATTACTCTTATTATTATCAATCTAACTCATATTATTAGCCATATTATGCTTATATGTTCGATAGAACGACAATTACTATACTTATTACTCTTATTATTATCAAGCTAACTCATATTATTAGCCATATTATGCTTATATGATCGATAGAACGACAATTACTATACTTATTACTCTTATTATTATCAATCTAACTCATATTATTAGCCATATTATGCTTAAATGATCGATAGAACGACAATTACTATACTTATTACTCTTATTATTATCAATCTAACTCATATTATTAGGCATATTATGCTTAAATGATCGATAGAACGGCAATTACTATACTTATTACTCTTATTATTATCAAGCTAACTCATATTATTAGCCATATTATGCTTATATGATCGACAGAACGGCAATTACTATACTTATTACTCTTATTATTATGAATCTAACTCATATTATTAACCATATTATGCAGATATGATCGATAGAACTACAATTACTATACTCATTACTCTTATTATTATCAGTCTAACTCATATTATTAGCCATATTATGCTTAAATGATCGATAGAACGACAATTACTATACTTATTACTCTTATTATTATCAAGCTAACTCATATTATTAGCCATATTATGCTTATATGATCGACAGAACGACAATTACTATACTTATTATTCTTATTTTTATCAACCTAACTCATATTATTAGCCATATTATGCTTAAATGATCGATAGAACGACAATTACTATACTTATTACTCTTATTATTATCAATCTAACTCATATTATTAGCCATATTATGCTTAAATGATCGATAGAACGACAATTACTATACTTATTACACTTACTATTATCAATCTAACTCATATTATTAGCCATATTATGCTTATATGATCGATAGAACGACAATTACTATACTTATTACTCTTATTATTATCAATCTAACTCATATTATTAGCCATATTGTGCTTATATGATCGATAGAACGACAATTACTATACTTATTACTCTTATTATAATCAATCTAACTCATATTACCAGCCATATTATGCTTAAATGATCGATAGAACTACAATTGCTATACTCATTACTCTTATTATTATCAATCTAACTCATATTATTAGCCATATTATGCTTATATGATCGATAGAACGACAATTACTATACTTATTACTCTTATTATTATCAATCTAACTCATATTATTAGCCATATTATGCTTAAATGATCGATAGAACGACAATTACTATACTTATTACACTTACTATTATCAATCTAACTCATATTATTAGCCATATTATGCTTATATGATCGATAGAACGACAATTACTATACTTATTACACTTACTATTATCAATCTAACTCATATTATTAGCCATATTATGCTTATATGATCGATAGAACGACAATTACTATACTTATTACTCTTATTATTATCAATCTAACTCATATTATTAGCCATATTGTGCTTATATGATCGATAGAACGACAATTACTATACTTATTACTCTTATTATTATCAATCTAACTCATATTACCAGCCATATTATGCTTAAATGATCGATAGAACTACAATTGCTATACTCATTACTCTTATTATTATCAATCTAACTCATATTATTAGCCATATTATGCTTATATGATCGATAGAACGACAATTACTATACTTATTACTATTATTATTATCAATCTAACTCATATTATTAGCCATATTATGCATATATGATGGATAGAACGACAATTACTATACTTATTACTCTTATTATTATGAATCTAACTCATATTATTAACCATATTAAGCAGATATGATCGATAGAGCTACAATTACTATACCCATTACTCTTATTATTATCAATCTAACTCATATTATTAGCCATATTATGCTTATATGATCGATAGAACGACAATTACTGTACTTACTACTCTTATCATTATCGATCTAACTCATATTATTAGCCATATTATGCTTATATGATCGATAGAACGACAATTACTATACTTATTACTCTTATTATTATCAATCTAACTCATATTATTAGCCATATTATGCTTATATTATCGATAGAACGACAATTACTGTACTTATTACTGTTATTATTATCAATTTAACTCATATTATTAGCCATATTATGCTTATATGATCGATAGAACGACAATTACTATACTTATTACTCTTATTATTATGAATCTAACTCATATTATTAACCATATTATGCAGATATGATCGATAGAACTACAATTGCTATACTCATTACTCTTATTATTATCAATCTAACTCATATTATTAGCCATATTATGCTTATATGTTCGATAGAACGACAATTACTATACTTGTTACTCTTATTATTATCAAGCTAACTCATATTATTAGCCATATTATGCTTATATGATCGATAGAACGACAATTACTATACTTATTACTCTTATTATTATCAATCTAACTCATATTATTAGCCATATTGTGCTTATATGATCGATAGAACGACAATTACTATACTTATTACTCTTATTATTATCAATCTAACTCATATTACCAGCCATATTATGCTTAAATGATCGATAGAACTACAATTGCTATACTCATTACTCTTATTATTATCAATCTAACTCATATTATTAGCCATATTATGCTTATATGATCGATAGAACGACAATTACTATACTTATTACTATTATTATTATCAATCTAACTCATATTATTAGCCATATTATGCATATATGATGGATAGAACGACAATTACTATACTTATTACTCTTATTATTATGAATCTAACTCATATTATTAACCATATTAAGCAGATATGATCGATAGAGCTACAATTACTATACCCATTACTCTTATTATTATCAATCTAACTCATATTATTAGCCATATTATGCTTATATGATCGATAGAACGACAATTACTGTACTTACTACTCTTATCATTATCGATCTAACTCATATTATTAGCCATATTATGCTTATATGATCGATAGAACGACAATTACTATACTTATTACTCTTATTATTATCAATCTAACTCATATTATTAGCCATATTATGCTTAAATGATCGATAGAACGACAATTACTATACTCATTACTCTTATTATTATCAGTCTAACTCATATTATTAGCCATATTATGCTTAAATGATCGATAGAACGACAATTACTATACTTATTACTCTTATTATTATCAAGCTAACTCATATTATTAGCCATATTATGCTTATATGATCGACAGAACGACAATTACTATACTTATTATTCTTATTTTTATCAACCTAACTCATATTATTAGCCATATTATGCTTAAATGATCGATAGAACGACAATTACTATACTTATTACTCTTATTATTATCAATCTAACTCATATTATTAGCCATATTATGCTTAAATGATCGATAGAACGACAATTACTATACTTATTACTCTTATTATTATCAAGCTAACTCATATTATTAGCCGCATTATGCTTATATGATCGACAGAACGACAATTACTATACTCATTATTCTTATTTTTATCAACCTAACTCATATTATTAGCCATATTATGCTTAAATGATCGATAGAACGACAATTACTATACTTATTACTCTTATTATTATCAATCTAACTCATATTATTAGCCATATTATGCTTATATAATCGATAGAACGACAATTACTGTACTTATTACTCTTATCATTATCGATCTAACTCATATTGTTAGCCATATTATGCTTATATGATCGATAGAACGACATTTTACTATACTTATTACTCTTATTATTATCAATCTAACTTATATTATTAGCCATATTATGCAGATATGATCGATAGAACGACAATTACTATACTTATTACACTCACTATTATCAATCTAACTCATATTATTAACAATATTATGCAGATATGATCGATAGCACGACATTTACTATACTTATTACTCTTATTATTATCAATCTAACTCATATTACTAGCCATATTATGCTTAAATGATCGATAGAACGACAACTACTATACTTATTACTCTTATTATTATCAATCTAACTCATATTATTAGCCATATTATGCTTATATGATCGATAGAACGACAATTACTATACTCACTACTCTTATTATTATCAATCTAACTCATATTATTAGCCATACTATGCTTATATGATCGACAGAACGACAATTACTGTACTTATTACTCTTATTATTATCAGTCTAACTCATATTATTAGCCATATTATGCTTATATTATCGATAGAACGACAATTACTGTACTTATTACTGTTATTATTATCAATTTAACTCATATTATTAGCCATATTATGCTTATATGATCGATAGAACGACAATTACTATACTTATTACTCTTATTATTATGAATCTAACTCATATTATTAACCATATTATGCAGATATGATCGATAGAACTACAATTGCTATACTCATTACTCTTATTATTATCAATCTAACTCATATTATTAGCCATATTATGCTTATATGTTCGATAGAACGACAATTACTATACTTATTACTCTTATTATTATCAAGCTAACTCATATTATTAGCCATATTATGCTTATATGATCGATAGAACGACAATTACTATACTTATTACTCTTATTATTATCAATCTAACTCATATTATTAGCCATATTATGCTTAAATGATCGATAGAACGACAATTACTATACTTATTACTCTTATTATTATCAATCTAACTCATATTATTAGCCATATTATGCTTAAATGATCGATAGAACGACAATTACTATACTTATTACTCTTATTATTATCAAGCTAACTCATATTATTAGCCATATTATGCTTATATGATCGACAGAACGGCAATTACTATACTTATTACTCTTATTATTATGAATCTAACTCATATTATTAACCATATTATGCAGATATGATCGATAGAACTACAATTACTATACTCATTACTCTTATTATTATCAGTCTAACTCATATTATTAGCCATATTATGCTTAAATGATCGATAGAACGACAATTACTATACTTATTACTCTTATTATTATCAAGCTAACTCATATTATTAGCCATATTATGCTTATATGATCGACAGAACGACAATTACTATACTTATTATTCTTATTTTTATCAACCTAACTCATATTATTAGCCATATTATGCTTAAATGATCGATAGAACGACAATTACTATACTTATTACTCTTATTATTATCAATCTAACTCATATTATTAGCCATATTATGCTTAAATGATCGATAGAACGACAATTACTATACTTATTACACTTACTATTATCAATCTAACTCATATTATTAGCCATATTATGCTTATATGATCGATAGAACGACAATTACTATACTTATTACTCTTATTATTATCAATCTAACTCATATTATTAGCCATATTGTGCTTATATGATCGATAGAACGACAATTACTATACTTATTACTCTTATTATTATCAATCTAACTCATATTACCAGCCATATTATGCTTAAATGATCGATAGAACTACAATTGCTATACTCATTACTCTTATTATTATCAATCTAACTCATATTATTAGCCATATTATGCTTATATGATCGATAGAACGACAATTACTATACTTATTACTATTATTATTATCAATCTAACTCATATTATTAGCCATATTATGCATATATGATGGATAGAACGACAATTACTATACTTATTACTCTTATTATTATGAATCTAACTCATATTATTAACCATATTAAGCAGATATGATCGATAGAGCTACAATTACTATACCCATTACTCTTATTATTATCAATCTAACTCATATTATTAGCCATATTATGCTTATATGATCGATAGAACGACAATTACTGTACTTACTACTCTTATCATTATCGATCTAACTCATATTATTAGCCATATTATGCTTATATGATCGATAGAACGACAATTACTATACTTATTACTCTTATTATTATCAATCTAACTCATATTATTAGCCATATTATGCTTATATTATCGATAGAACGACAATTACTGTACTTATTACTGTTATTATTATCAATTTAACTCATATTATTAGCCATATTATGCTTATATGATCGATAGAACGACAATTACTATACTTATTACTCTTATTATTATGAATCTAACTCATATTATTAACCATATTATGCAGATATGATCGATAGAACTACAATTGCTATACTCATTACTCTTATTATTATCAATCTAACTCATATTATTAGCCATATTATGCTTATATGTTCGATAGAACGACAATTACTATACTTATTACTCTTATTATTATCAAGCTAACTCATATTATTAGCCATATTATGCTTATATGATCGATAGAACGACAATTACTATACTTATTACTCTTATTATTATCAATCTAACTCATATTATTAGCCATATTATGCTTAAATGATCGATAGAACGACAATTACTATACTTATTACTCTTATTATTATCAATCTAACTCATATTATTAGCCATATTATGCTTAAATGATCGATAGAACGACAATTACTATACTTATTACTCTTATTATTATCAAGCTAACTCATATTATTAGCCATATTATGCTTATATGATCGACAGAACGGCAATTACTATACTTATTACTCTTATTATTATGAATCTAACTCATATTATTAACCATATTATGCAGATATGATCGATAGAACTACAATTACTATACTCATTACTCTTATTATTATCAGTCTAACTCATATTATTAGCCATATTATGCTTAAATGATCGATAGAACGACAATTACTATACTTATTACTCTTATTATTATCAAGCTAACTCATATTATTAGCCATATTATGCTTATATGATCGACAGAACGACAATTACTATACTTATTATTCTTATTTTTATCAACCTAACTCATATTATTAGCCATATTATGCTTAAATGATCGATAGAACGACAATTACTATACTTATTACTCTTATTATTATCAATCTAACTCATATTATTAGCCATATTATGCTTAAATGATCGATAGAACGACAATTACTATACTTATTACACTTACTATTATCAATCTAACTCATATTATTAGCCATATTATGCTTATATGATCGATAGAACGACAATTACTATACTTATTACTCTTATTATTATCAATCTAACTCATATTATTAGCCATATTGTGCTTATATGATCGATAGAACGACAATTACTATACTTATTACTCTTATTATTATCAATCTAACTCATATTACCAGCCATATTATGCTTAAATGATCGATAGAACTACAATTGCTATACTCATTACTCTTATTATTATCAATCTAACTCATATTATTAGCCATATTATGCTTATATGATCGATAGAACGACAATTACTATACTTATTACTATTATTATTATCAATCTAACTCATATTATTAGCCATATTATGCATATATGATGGATAGAACGACAATTACTATACTTATTACTCTTATTATTATGAATCTAACTCATATTATTAACCATATTAAGCAGATATGATCGATAGAGCTACAATTACTATACCCATTACTCTTATTATTATCAATCTAACTCATATTATTAGCCATATTATGCTTATATGATCGATAGAACGACAATTACTGTACTTACTACTCTTATCATTATCGATCTAACTCATATTATTAGCCATATTATGCTTATATGATCGATAGAACGACAATTACTATACTTATTACTCTTATTATTATCAATCTAACTCATATTATTAGCCATATTATGCTTAAATGATCGATAGAACGACAATTACTATACTCATTACTCTTATTATTATCAGTCTAACTCATATTATTAGCCATATTATGCTTAAATGATCGATAGAACGACAATTACTATACTTATTACTCTTATTATTATCAAGCTAACTCATATTATTAGCCATATTATGCTTATATGATCGACAGAACGACAATTACTATACTTATTATTCTTATTTTTATCAACCTAACTCATATTATTAGCCATATTATGCTTAAATGATCGATAGAACGACAATTACTATACTTATTACTCTTATTATTATCAATCTAACTCATATTATTAGCCATATTATGCTTAAATGATCGATAGAACGACAATTACTATACTTATTACTCTTATTATTATCAAGCTAACTCATATTATTAGCCGCATTATGCTTATATGATCGACAGAACGACAATTACTATACTCATTATTCTTATTTTTATCAACCTAACTCATATTATTAGCCATATTATGCTTAAATGATCGATAGAACGACAATTACTATACTTATTACTCTTATTATTATCAATCTAACTCATATTATTAGCCATATTATGCTTATATAATCGATAGAACGACAATTACTGTACTTATTACTCTTATCATTATCGATCTAACTCATATTGTTAGCCATATTCTGCTTATATGATCGATAGAACGACATTTTACTATACTTATTACTCTTATTATTATCAATCTAACTTATATTATTAGCCATATTATGCAGATATGATCGATAGAACGACAATTACTATACTTATTACACTCACTATTATCAATCTAACTCATATTATTAACAATATTATGCAGATATGATCGATAGCACGACATTTACTATACTTATTACTCTTATTATTATCAATCTAACTCATATTACTAGCCATATTATGCTTAAATGATCGATAGAACGACAACTACTATACTTATTACTCTTATTATTATCAATCTAACTCATATTATTAGCCATATTATGCTTATATGATCGATAGAACGACAATTACTATACTCACTACTCTTATTATTATCAATCTAACTCATATTATTAGCCATACTATGCTTATATGATCGACAGAACGACAATTACTGTACTTATTACACTCACTATTATCAATCTAACTCATGTTATTAACCATATTATGCAGATATGATCGATAGAACGACATTTACTATACTTATTACTCTTATCATTATCAATCTAACTCATATTATTAACCATGTTATGCTTATATGATCGATAGAACGACAATTACTTTACTTATTACTCTTATTATTATTAATCTAACTCATATTATTAACCATATTATGCTAATATGATCGATAGAACGACAATTACTATACTTATTACTCTTATTATTATGAATCTAACTCCTATTATTAACCATATTATGCAGATATGATCGATAGAACTACAATTACTTTACTTATTACTCTTATTATTATTAATCTAACTCATATTATTAACCATATTATGCTAATATGATCGATAGAACGACAATTACTATACTTATTACTCTTATTATTATGAATCTAACTCATATTATTAACCATATTATGCAGATATGATCGATAGAACTACAATTACTATACTCATTACTCTTATTATTATCAATCTAACTCATATTATTAGCCATATTATGCATATATGATCGATAGAACGACAATTACTATACTTATTACACTCACTATTATCAATCTAACTCATGTTATTAACCATATTATGCTTAAATGATCGATAGAACGACAATTACTATACTTATTACTCTTATTATTATCAAGCTAACTCATATTATTAGCCATGTTATGCTTATATGATCGATAGAACGACAATTACTATACTTATTACTCTTATTATTATGAATCTAACTCATATTATTAACCATATTATGCAGATATGATCGATAGAACTACAATTACTATACTCATTACTCTTATTATTATCAGTCTAACTCATATTATTAGCCATATTATGCTTATATTATCGATAGAACGACAATTACTGTACTTATTACTGTTATTATTATCAATTTAACTCATATTATTAGCCATATTATGCTTATATGATCGATAGAACGACAATTACTATACTTATTACTCTTATTATTATGAATCTAACTCATATTATTAACCATATTATGCAGATATGATCGATAGAACTACAATTGCTATACTCATTACTCTTATTATTATCAATCTAACTCATATTATTAGCCATATTATGCTTATATGTTCGATAGAACGACAATTACTATACTTATTACTCTTATTATTATCAAGCTAACTCATATTATTAGCCATATTATGCTTATATGATCGATAGAACGACAATTACTATACTTATTACTCTTATTATTATCAATCTAACTCATATTATTAGCCATATTATGCTTAAATGATCGATAGAACGACAATTACTATACTTATTACTCTTATTATTATCAATCTAACTCATATTATTAGCCATATTATGCTTAAATGATCGATAGAACGACAATTACTATACTTATTACTCTTATTATTATCAAGCTAACTCATATTATAAGCCATATTATGCTTATATGATCGACAGAACGGCAATTACTATACTTACTATTCTAATTTTTATCAACCTAACTCATATTATTAGCCATATTATGCTTAAATGTACGATAGAACGACAATTACTATACTTATTACTCTTATTATTATTAATCTAACTCATATTATTAGCCATATTATGCTTAAATGATCGATAGAACGACAATTACTATACTTATTACTCTTATTATTATCAAGCTAACTCATATTATTAGCCATATTATGCTTAAATGATCGATAGAACGACAATTACTATACTTATTACTCTTATTATTATCAAGCTAACTCATATTATTAGCCACATTATGCTTATATGATCGACAGAACGACAATTACTATACTCATTATTCTTATTTTTATCAACCTAACTCATATTATTAGCCATATTATGCTTAAATGATCGATAGAACGACAATTACTATACTTATTACTCTTATTATTATCAATCTAACTCATATTATTAGCCATATTATGCTTATATAATCGATAGAACGACAATTACTGTACTTATTACTCTTATCATTATCGATCTAACTCATATTGTTAGCCATATTATGCTTATATGATCGATAGAACGACATTTTACTATACTTATTACTCTTATTATTATCAATCTAACTTATATTATTGGCCATATTATGCAGATATGATCGATAGAACGACAATAACTATACTTATTACACTCACTATTATCAATCTAACTCATATTATTAACAATATTATGCAGATATGATCGATAGCACGACATTTACTATACTTATTACTCTTATTATTATCAATCTAACTCATATTACTAGCCATATTATGCTTAAATGATCGATAGAACGACAACTACTATACTTATTACTCTTATTATTATCAATCTAACTCATATTATTAGCCATATTATGCTTATATGATCGATAGAACGACAATTACTATACTCACTACTCTTATTATTATCAATCTAACTCATATTATTAGCCATACTATGCTTATATGATCGACAGAACGACAATTACTGTACTTATTACACTCACTATTATCAATCTAACTCATGTTATTAACCATATTATGCAGATATGATCGATAGAACGACATTTACTATACTTATTACTCTTATCATTATCGATCTAACTCATATTATTAGCCATATTATGCT
Organism: Megachile rotundata; assembly: GCF_050947335.1. Lineage (NCBI taxonomy): Eukaryota > Metazoa > Arthropoda > Insecta > Hymenoptera > Megachilidae > Megachile > Megachile rotundata. Next base: position 140,493 of record NW_027473469.1, on the reverse strand, counting down.
TAAATGATCGATAGAACGACAATTACTATACTTATTACTCTTATTATTATTAATCTAACTCATATTATTAGCCATATTATGCTTAAATGATCGATAGAACGACAATTACTATACTTATTACTCTTATTATTATCAAGCTAACTCATATTATTAGCCATGTTATGCTTATATGATCGATAGAACGACAATTACTATACTTATTACTCTTATTATTATGAATCTAACTCATATTATTAACCATATTATGCAGATATGATCGATAGAACTACAATTACTATACTCATTACTCTTATTATTATCAGTCTAACTCATATTATTAGCCATATTATGCTTAAATGATCGATAGAACGACAATTACTATACTTATTACTCTTATTATTATCAAGCTAACTCATATTATTAGCCATATTATGCTTATATGATCGACAGAACGACAATTACTATACTTATTATTCTTATTTTTATCAACCTAACTCATATTATTAGCCATATTATGCTTAAATGATCGATAGAAGGACAATTACTATACTTATTACTCTTATTATTATCAATCTAACTCGTATTATTAGCCATATTATGCTTAAATGATCGATAGAACGACAATTACTATACTTATTACTCTTATTATTATCAAGCTAACTCATATTATTAGCCACATTATGCTTATATGATCGACAGAACGACAATTACTATACTCATTATTCTTATTTTTATCAACCTAACTCATATTATTAGCCATATTATGCTTAAATGATCGATAGAACGACAATTACTATACTTATTACTCTTATTATTATCAATCTAACTCATATTATTAGCCATATTATGCTTATATTATCGATAGAACGACAATTACTGTACTTATTACTGTTATTATTATCAATTTAACTCATATTATTAGCCATATTATGCTTATATGATCGATAGAACGACAATTACTATACTTATTACTCTTATTATTATGAATCTAACTCATATTATTAACCATATTATGCAGATATGATCGATAGAACTACAATTGCTATACTCATTACTCTTATTATTATCAATCTAACTCATATTATTAGCCATATTATGCTTATATGATCGATAGAACGACAATTACTACACTTATTACTCTTATTATTATCAATCTAACTCATATTACCAGCCATATTATGCTTAAATGATCGATAGAACGACTATTACTATACTTATTACACTTACTATTATCAATCTAACTCATATTATTAACCATGTTATGCTTATATGATCGATAGAACGACAATTACTTTACTTATTACTCTTATTATTATTAATCTAACTCATATTATTAACCATATTATGCAGATATGATCGATAGAACTACAATTGCTATACTCATTACTCTTATTATTATCAATCTAACTCATATTATTAGCCATATTATGCTTATATGTTCGATAGAACGACAATTACTATACTTATTACTCTTTTTATTATGAATCTAACTCATATTATTAACCATATTATGCAGATATGATCGATAGGACTACAATTACTATACTCATTACTCTTATTATTATCAGTCTAACTCATATTATTAGCCATATTATGCTTAAATGATCGATAGAACGACAATTACTATACTTATTACTCTTATTATTATCAAGCTAACTCATATTATTAGCCATATTATGCTTATATGATCGACAGAACGACAATTACTATACTTATTATTCTTATTTTTATCAACCTAACTCATATTATTAGCCATATTATGCTTAAATGATCGATAGAACGACAATTACTATACTTATTACTCTTATTATTATCAATCTAACTCATATTATTAGCCATATTATGCTTAAATGATCGATAGAACGACAATTACTATACTTATTACTCTTATTATTATCAAGCTAACTCATATTATTAGCCACATTATGCTTATATGATCGACAGAACGACAATTACTATACTCATTATTCTTATTTTTATCAACCTAACTCATATTATTAGCCATATTATGCTTAAATGATCCATAGAACGACAATTACTATACTTATTACTCTTATTATTATCAATCTAACTCATATTATTAGCCATATTATGCTTATATAATCGATAGAACGACAATTACTGTACTTATTACTCTTATCATTATCGATCTAACTCATATTGTTAGCCATATTATGCTTATATGATCGATAGAACGACATTTTACTATACTTATTACTCTTATTATTACCAATCTAACTTATATTATTAGCCATATTATGCAGATATGATCGATAGAACGACAATTACTATACTTATTACACTCACTATTATCAATCTAACTCATATTATTAACAATATTATGCAGATATGATCGATAGCACGACATTTACTATACTTATTACTCTTATTATTATCAATCTAACTCATATTACTAGCCACATTATGCTTAAATGATCGATAGAACGACAACTACTATACTTATTACTCTTATTATTATCAATCTAACTCATATTATTAGCCATATTATGCTTATATGATCGATAGAACGACAATTACTATACTCACTACTCTTATTATTATCAATCTAACTCATATTATTAGCCATACTATGCTTATATGATCGACAGAACGACAATTACTGTACTTATTACACTCACTATTATCAATCTAACTCATGTTATTAACCATATTATGCAGATATGATCGATAGAACGACATTTACTATACTTATTACTCTTATCATTATCGATCTAACTCATATTATTAGCCATATTATGCTTATATTATCGATAGAACGACAATTACTGTACTTATTACTGTTATTATTATCAATTTAACTCATATTATTAGCCATATTATGCTTATATGATCGATAGAACGACAATTACTATACTTATTACACTTACTATTATCAATCTAACTCATATTATTAACCATGTTATGCTTATATGTTCGATAGAACGACAATTACTGTACTTATTACACTCACTATTATCAATCTAACTCATGTTATTAACCATATTATGCAGATATGATCGATAGAACTACAATTGCTATACTCATTACTCTTATTATTATCAATCTAACTCATATTATTAGCCATATTATGCTTATATGTTCGATAGAACGACAATTACTACACTTATTACTCTTATTATTATCAATCTAACTCATATTACCAGCCATATTATGCTTAAATGATCGATAGAACGACAATTACTATACTTATTACACTTACTATTATCAATCTAACTCATATTATTAACCATGTTATGCTTATATGATCGATAGAACGACAATTACTTTACTTATTACTCTTATTATTATTAATCTAACTCATATTATTAACCATATTATGCTAATATGATCGATAGAACGACAATTACTATACTTATTACTCTTATTATTATGAATCTAACTCCTATTATTAACCATATTATGCAGATATGATCGATAGAACTACAATTACTTTACTTATTACTCTTATTATTATTAATCTAACTCATATTATTAACCATATTATGCTAATATGATCGATAGAACGACAATTACTATACTTATTACTCTTATTATTATGAATCTAACTCATATTATTAACCATATTATGCAGATATGATCGATAGAACTACAATTACTATACTCATTACTCTTATTATTATCAATCTAACTCATATTATTAGCCATATTATGCATATATGATCGATAGAACGACAATTACTATACTTATTACACTCACTATTATCAATCTAACTCATGTTATTAACCATATTATGCTTAAATGATCGATAGAACGACAATTACTATACTTATTACTCTTATTATTATCAATCTAACTCATATTATTAGCCATATTATGCTTAAATGATCGATAGAACGACAATTACTATACTTATTACTCTTATTATTATCAAGCTAACTCATATTATTAGCCATATTATGCTTATATGATCGACAGAACGACAATTACTATACTTATTATTCTTATTTTTATCAACCTAACTCATATTATTAGCCATATTATGCTTAAATGATCGATAGAACGACAATTACTATACTTATTACTCTTATTATTATTAATCTAACTCATATTATTAGCCATATTATGCTTAAATGATCGATAGAACGACAATTACTATACTTATTACTCTTATTATTATCAAGCTAACTCATATTATTAGCCATGTTATGCTTATATGATCGATAGAACGACAATTACTATACTTATTACTCTTATTATTATGAATCTAACTCATATTATTAACCATATTATGCAGATATGATCGATAGAACTACAATTACTATACTCATTACTCTTATTATTATCAGTCTAACTCATATTATTAGCCATATTATGCTTAAATGATCGATAGAACGACAATTACTATACTTATTACTCTTATTATTATCAAGCTAACTCATATTATTAGCCATATTATGCTTATATGATCGACAGAACGACAATTACTATACCTATTATTCTTATTTTTATCAACCTAACTCATATTATTAGCCATATTATGCTTAAATGATCGATAGAAGGACAATTACTATACTTATTACTCTTATTATTATCAATCTAACTCATATTATTAGCCATATTATGCTTAAATGATCGATAGAACGACAATTACTATACTTATTACTCTTATTATTATCAAGCTAACTCATATTATTAGCCACATTATGCTTATATGATCGACAGAACGACAATTACTATACTCATTATTCTTATTTTTATCAACCTAACTCATATTATTAGCCATATTATGCTTAAATGATCGATAGAACGACAATTACTATACTTATTACTCTTATTATTATCAATCTAACTCATATTATTAGCCATATTATGCTTATATAATCGATAGAACGACAATTACTGTACTTATTACTCTTATCATTATCGATCTAACTCATATTGTTAGCCATATTATGCTTATATGATCGATAGAACGACATTTTACTATACTTATTACTCTTATTATTATCAATCTAACTTATATTATTAGCCATATTATGCAGATATGATCGATAGAACGACAATTACTATACTTATTACACTCACTATTATCAATCTAACTCATATTATTAACAATATTATGCAGATATGATCGATAGCACGACATTTACTATACTTATTACTCTTATTATTATCAATCTAACTCATATTACTAGCCATATTATGCTTAAATGATCGATAGAACGACAACTACTATACTTATTACTCTTATTATTATCAATCTAACTCATATTATTAGCCATATTATGCTTATATGATCGATAGAACGACAATTACTATACTCACTACTCTTATTATTATCAATCTAACTCATATTATTAGCCATACTATGCTTATATGATCGACAGAACGACAATTACTGTACTTATTACACTCACTATTATCAATCTAACTCATGTTATTAACCATATTATGCAGATATGATCGATAGAACGACATTTACTATACTTATTACTCTTATCATTATCGATCTAACTCATATTATTAGCTATATTATGCTTATATTATCGATAGAACGACAATTACTGTACTTATTACTGTTATTATTATCAATTTAACTCATATTATTAGCCATATTATGCTTATATGATCGATAGAACGACAATTACTATACTTATTACTCTTATTATTATGAATCTAACTCATATTATTAACCATATTATGCAGATATGATCGATAGAACTACAATTGCTATACTCATTACTCTTATTATTATCAATCTAACTCATATTATTAGCCATATTATGCTTATATGATCGATAGAGCGACAATTACTACACTTATTACTCTTATTATTATCAATCTAACTCATATTACCAGCCATATTATGCTTAAATGATCGATAGAACGACAATTAGTATACTTATTACACTTACTATGATCAATCTAACTCATATTATTAACCATGTTATGCTTATATGATCGATAGAACGACAATTACTTTACTTATTACTCTTATTATTATTAATCTAACTCATATTATTAACCATATTATGCTAATATGATCGATAGAACGACAAGTACTATACTTATTACTCTTATTATTATGAATCTAACTCCTATTATTAACCATATTATGCAGATATGATCGATAGAACTACAATTACTTTACTTATTACTCTTATTATTATTAATCTAACTCATATTATTAACCATATTATGCTAATATGATCGATAGAACGACAATTACTATACTTATTACTCTTATTATTATGAATCTAACTCATATTATTAACCATATTATGCAGATATGATCGATAGAACTACAATTACTATACTCATTACTCTTATTATTATCAATCTAACTCATATTATTAGCCATATTATGCATATATGATCGATAGAACGACAATTACTATACTTATTACACTCACTATTATCAATCTAACTCATGTTATTAACCATATTATGCAAATATGATCGACAGCACGACATTTACTATACTTATTACTCTTATTATTATCAATCTAACTCATATTATTAGCCATATTGTGCTTATATGATCGATAGAACGACAATTACTATACTTATTACTATTATTATTATCAATCTAACTCATATTACCAGCCATATTATGCTTAAATGATCGATAGAACGACAATTACTATACTTATTACACTTACTATTATCAATCTAACTCATATTATTAGCCATATTATGCTTAAATGATCGATAGAACGACAATTACTATACTTATTACTCTTATTATTATCAAGCTAACTCATATTATTAGCCACATTATGCTTATATGATCGACAGAACGACAATTACTATACTCATTATTCTTATTTTTATCAACCTAACTCATATTATTAGCCATATTATGCTTAAATGATCGATAGAACGACAATTACTATACTTATTACTCTTATTATTATCAATCTAACTCATATTATTAGCCATATTATGCTTATATAATCGATAGAACGACAATTACTGTACTTATTACTCTTATCATTATCGATCTAACTCATATTGTTAGCCATATTATGCTTATATGATCGATAGAACGACATTTTACTATACTTATTACTCTTATTATTATCAATCTAACTTATATTATTAGCCATATTATGCAGATATGATCGATAGAACGACAATTACTATACTTATTACACTCACTATTATCAATCTAACTCATATTATTAACAATATTATGCAGATATGATCGATAGCACGACATTTACTATACTTATTACTCTTATTATTATCAATCTAACTCATATTACTAGCCACATTATGCTTAAATGATCGATAGAACGACAACTACTATACTTATTACTCTTATTATTATCAATCTAACTCATATTATTAGCCATATTATGCTTATATGATCGATAGAACGACAATTACTATACTCACTACTCTTATTATTATCAATCTAACTCATATTATTAGCCATACTATGCTTATATGATCGACAGAACGACAATTACTGTACTTATTACACTCACTATTATCAATCTAACTCATGTTATTAACCATATTATGCAGATATGATCGATAGAACGACATTTACTATACTTATTACTCTTATCATTATCGATCTAACTCATATTATTAGCCATATTATGCTTATATTATCGATAGAACGACAATTACTGTACTTATTACTGTTATTATTATCAATTTAACTCATATTATTAGCCATATTATGCTTATATGATCGATAGAACGACAATTACTATACTTATTACACTTACTATTATCAATCTAACTCATATTATTAAGCATGTTATGCTTATATGTTCGATAGAACGACAATTACTGTACTTATTACACTCACTATTATCAATCTAACTCATGTTATTAACCATATTATGCAGATATGATCGATAGAACTACAATTGCTATACTCATTACTCTTATTATTATCAATCTAACTCATATTATTAGCCATATTATGCTTATATGTTCGATAGAACGACAATTACTACACTTATTACTCTTATTATTATCAATCTAACTCATATTACCAGCCATATTATGCTTAAATGATCGATAGAACGACAATTACTATACTTATTACACTTACTATTATCAATCTAACTCATATTATTAACCATGTTATGCTTATATGATCGATAGAACGACAATTACTTTACTTATTACTCTTATTATTATTAATCTAACTCATATTATTAACCATATTATGCTAATATGATCGATAGAACGACAATTACTATACTTATTACTCTTATTATTATGAATCTAACTCCTATTATTAACCATATTATGCAGATATGATCGATAGAACTACAATTACTTTACTTATTACTCTTATTATTATTAATCTAACTCATATTATTAACCATATTATGCTAATATGATCGATAGAACGACAATTACTATACTTATTACTCTTATTATTATGAATCTAACTCATATTATTAACCATATTATGCAGATATGATCGATAGAACTACAATTACTATACTCATTACTCTTATTATTATCAATCTAACTCATATTATTAGCCATATTATGCATATATGATCGATAGAACGACAATTACTATACTTATTACACTCACTATTATCAATCTAACTCATGTTATTAACCATATTATGCTTAAATGATCGATAGAACGACAATTACTATACTTATTACTCTTATTATTATCAATCTAACTCATATTATTAGCCATATTATGCTTAAATGATCGATAGAACGACAATTACTATACTTATTACTCTTATTATTATCAAGCTAACTCATATTATTAGCCATATTATGCTTATATGATCGACAGAACGACAATTACTATACTTATTATTCTTATTTTTATCAACCTAACTCATATTATTAGCCATATTATGCTTAAATGATCGATAGAACGACAATTACTATACTTATTACTCTTATTATTATTAATCTAACTCATATTATTAGCCATATTATGCTTAAATGATCGATAGAACGACAATTACTATACTTATTACTCTTATTATTATCAAGCTAACTCATATTATTAGCCATGTTATGCTTATATGATCGATAGAACGACAATTACTATACTTATTACTCTTATTATTATGAATCTAACTCATATTATTAACCATATTATGCAGATATGATCGATAGAACTACAATTACTATACTCATTACTCTTATTATTATCAGTCTAACTCATATTATTAGCCATATTATGCTTAAATGATCGATAGAACGACAATTACTATACTTATTACTCTTATTATTATCAAGCTAACTCATATTATTAGCCATATTATGCTTATATGATCGACAGAACGACAATTACTATACTTATTATTCTTATTTTTATCAACCTAACTCATATTATTAGCCATATTATGCTTAAATGATCGATAGAAGGACAATTACTATACTTATTACTCTTATTATTATCAATCTAACTCATATTATTAGCCATATTATGCTTAAATGATCGATAGAACGACAATTACTATACTTATTACTCTTATTATTATCAAGCTAACTCATATTATTAGCCACATTATGCTTATATGATCGACAGAACGACAATTACTATACTCATTATTCTTATTTTTATCAACCTAACTCATATTATTAGCCATATTATGCTTAAATGATCGATAGAACGACAATTACTATACTTATTACTCTTATTATTATCAATCTAACTCATATTATTAGCCATATTATGCTTATATAATCGATAGAACGACAATTACTGTACTTATTACTCTTATCATTATCGATCTAACTCATATTGTTAGCCATATTATGCTTATATGATCGATAGAACGACATTTTACTATACTTATTACTCTTATTATTATCAATCTAACTTATATTATTAGCCATATTATGCAGATATGATCGATAGAACGACAATTACTATACTTATTACACTCACTATTATCAATCTAACTCATATTATTAACAATATTATGCAGATATGATCGATAGCACGACATTTACTATACTTATTACTCTTATTATTATCAATCTAACTCATATTACTAGCCATATTATGCTTAAATGATCGATAGAACGACAACTACTATACTTATTACTCTTATTATTATCAATCTAACTCATATTATTAGCCATATTATGCTTATATGATCGATAGAACGACAATTACTATACTCACTACTCTTATTATTATCAATCTAACTCATATTATTAGCCATACTATGCTTATATGATCGACAGAACGACAATTACTGTACTTATTACACTCACTATTATCAATCTAACTCATGTTATTAACCATATTATGCAGATATGATCGATAGAACGACATTTACTATACTTATTACTCTTATCATTATCGATCTAACTCATATTATTAGCCATATTATGCTTATATTATCGATAGAACGACAATTACTGTACTTATTACTGTTATTATTATCAATTTAACTCATATTATTAGCCATATTATGCTTATATGATCGATAGAACGACAATTACTATACTTATTACTCTTATTATTATGAATCTAACTCATATTATTAACCATATTATGCAGATATGATCGATAGAACTACAATTGCTATACTCATTACTCTTATTATTATCAATCTAACTCATATTATTAGCCATATTATGCTTATATGATCGATAGAGCGACAATTACTACACTTATTACTCTTATTATTATCAATCTAACTCATATTACCAGCCATATTATGCTTAAATGATCGATAGAACGACAATTACTATACTTATTACACTTACTATGATCAATCTAACTCATATTATTAACCATGTTATGCTTATATGATCGATAGAACGACAATTACTTTACTTATTACTCTTATTATTATTAATCTAACTCATATTATTAACCATATTATGCTAATATGATCGATAGAACGACAAGTACTATACTTATTACTCTTATTATTATGAATCTAACTCCTATTATTAACCATATTATGCAGATATGATCGATAGAACTACAATTACTTTACTTATTACTCTTATTATTATTAATCTAACTCATATTATTAACCATATTATGCTAATATGATCGATAGAACGACAATTACTATACTTATTACTCTTATTATTATGAATCTAACTCATATTATTAACCATATTATGCAGATATGATCGATAGAACTACAATTACTATACTCATTACTCTTATTATTATCAATCTAACTCATATTATTAGCCATATTATGCATATATGATCGATAGAACGACAATTACTATACTTATTACACTCACTATTATCAATCTAACTCATGTTATTAACCATATTATGCAGATATGATCGACAGCACGACATTTACTATACTTATTACTCTTATTATTATCAATCTAACTCATATTATTAGCCATATTGTGCTTATATGATCGATAGAACGACAATTACTATACTTATTACTATTATTATTATCAATCTAACTCATATTACCAGCCATATTATGCTTAAATGATCGATAGAACGACAATTACTATACTTATTACACTTACTATTATCAATCTAACTCATATTATTAACCATGTTATGCTTATATGATTGATAGAACGACAATTACTTTACTTATTACTCTTATTATTATTCATCTAACTCATATTATTAACCATATTATGCTAATATGATCGATAGAACGACAAATACTATACTTATTACTCTTATTATTATGAATCTAACTCATATTATTAACCATATTATGCAGATATGATCGATAGAACTACAATTACTTTACTTATTACTCTTATTATTATTAATCTAACTCATATTATTAACCATATTATGCTAATATGATCGATAGAACGACAATTACTATACTTATTACTCTTATTATTATGAATCCAACTCATATTACCAGCCATATTATGCTTAAATGATCGATAGAACGACAATTACTATACTCATTACTCTTATTATTATCAATCTAACTCATATTATTAGCCATATTATGCATATATGATCGATAGAACGACAATTACTATACTTATTACACTCACTATTATCAATCTAACTCATGTTATTAACCATATTATGCAGATATGATCGACAGCACGACATTTACTATACTTATTACTCTTATTATTATCAATCTAACTCATATTATTAGCCATATTGTGCTTATATGATCGATAGAACGACAATTACTATACTTATTACTATTATTATTATCAATCTAACTCATATTATTAGCCATATTATGCATATATGATTGATAGAACGACAATTACTGTACTTATTACTCTTATCATTATCGATCTAACTCATATTATTAGCCATATTATGCTTATATTATCGATAGAACGACAATTACTGTACTTATTACTGTTATTATTATCAATTTAACTCATATTATTAGCCATATTATGCTTATATGATCGATAGAACGACAATTACTATACTTATTACTCTTATTATTATGAATCTAACTCATATTATTAACCATATTATGCAGATATGATCGATAGAACTACAATTGCTATACTCATTACTCTTATTATTATCAATCTAACTCATATTATTAGCCATATTATGCTTATATGATCGATAGAACGACAATTACTATACTTATTACTCTTATTATTATCAATCTAACTCATATTATTAGCCATATTATGCTTATATGATCGATAGAACGACAATTACTGTACTTACTACTCTTATCATTATCGATCTAACTCATATTTTTAGCCATATTATGCTTATATGATCGATAGAACGACAATTACTATACTTATTACTCTTATTATTATCAATCTAACTCATATTATTAGCCATATTATGCTTAGATGATCGATAGAACGACAATTACTATACTTATTACTCTTATTATTATCAATCTAACTCATATTACTAGCCATATTATGCTTAAATGATCGATAGAACGACAATTACTATACTTATTACACTTACTATTATCAATCTAACTCATATTATTAGCCATATTATGCACATATGATCGATAGAACGACAATTACTATACTTATTACTCTTATTATTATCAATCTAACTCATATTATTAGCCATATTATGCTTAAATGATCGATAGAACGACAATTACTATACTTATTACTCTTATTATTATCAAGCTAACTCATATTATTAGCCATATTATGCTTGTATGATCGACAGAACGACAATTACTATACTTATTATTCTTATTTTTATCAACCTAACTCATATTATTAACCATATTATGCTTATATGATCGATAGAACGACAATTACTATACTTATTACTCTTATTATTATTAATCTAACTCATATTATTAACCATATTATGCTAATATGATCGATAGAACGACAATTACTATACTTATTACACTCACTATTATCAATCTAACTCATGTTATTAACCATATTATGCAGATATGATCGACAGCACGACATTTACTATACTTATTACTCTTATTATTATCAATCTAACTCATATTATTAGCCATATTGTGCTTATATGATCGATAGAACGACAATTACTATACTTATTACTATTATTATTATCAATCTAACTCATATTATTAGCCATATTATGCATATATGATTGATAGAACGACAATTACTGTACTTATTACTCTTATCATTATCGATCTAACTCATATTATTAGCCATATTATGCTTATATTATCGATAGAACGACAATTACTGTACTTATTACTGTTATTATTATCAATTTAACTCATATTATTAGCCATATTATGCTTATATGATCGATAGAACGACAATTACTATACTTATTACTCTTATTATTATGAATCTAACTCATATTATTAACCATATTATGCAGATATGATCGATAGAACTACAATTGCTATACTCATTACTCTTATTATTATCAATCTAACTCATATTATTAGCCATATTATGCTTATATGATCGATAGAACGACAATTACTATACTTATTACTCTTATTATTATCAATCTAACTCATATTATTAGCCATATTATGCTTATATGATCGATAGAACGACAATTACTGTACTTACTACTCTTATCATTATCGATCTAACTCATATTTTTAGCCATATTATGCTTATATGATCGATAGAACGACAATTACTATACTTATTACTCTTATTATTATCAATCTAACTCATATTATTAGCCATATTATGCTTAGATGATCGATAGAACGACAATTACTATACTTATTACTCTTATTATTATCAATCTAACTCATATTACTAGCCATATTATGCTTAAATGATCGATAGAACGACAATTACTATACTTATTACACTTACTATTATCAATCTAACTCATATTATTAGCCATATTATGCACATATGATCGATAGAACGACAATTACTATACTTATTACTCTTATTATTATCAATCTAACTCATATTATTAGCCATATTATGCTTAAATGATCGATAGAACGACAATTACTATACTTATTACTCTTATTATTATCAAGCTAACTCATATTATTAGCCATATTATGCTTGTATGATCGACAGAACGACAATTACTATACTTATTATTCTTATTTTTATCAACCTAACTCATATTATTAACCATATTATGCTTATATGATCGATAGAACGACAATTACTATACTTATTACTCTTATTATTATTAATCTAACTCATATTATTAACCATATTATGCTAATATGATCGATAGAACGACAATTACTATACTTATTACACTCACTATTATCAATCTAACTCATATTATTAACCATATTATGCAGATATGATCGATAGCACGACATTTACTATACTTATTACTCCTATTATTATCAACCTAACTCATATTATTAGCCATATTATGCTTATATGATCGATAGAACGACAATTACTATACTTATTACTCTTATTATTATCAATCTAACTCATATTATTAGCCATATTATGCTTATATGATCGATAGAACGACAATTACTGTACTTACTACTCTTATCATTATCGATCTAACTCATATTTTTAACCATATTATGCTTATATGATCGATGGAACGACAATTACTATACTTATTACTCTTATTATTATCAATCTAACTCATATTATTAGCCATATTATGCTTAAATGATCGATAAAACGACAATTACTATACTTATTACTCTTATTATTATCAATCTAACTCATATTATTAGCCATATTATGCTTATATGATCGATAGAACGACAATTACTATACTTATTACTCTTATTATTATCAATCTAACTCATATTATTAGCCATACTATGCTTATATGATCGACAGAACGACAATTACTGTACTTATTACACTCACTATTATCAATCTAACTCATGTTATTAACCATATTATGCAGATATGATCGATAGAACGACATTTACTATACTTATTACTCTTATCATTATCGATCTAACTCATATTATTAGCCATATTATGCTTATATTATCGATAGAACGACAATTACTGTACTTATTACTGTTATTATTATCAATTTAACTCATATTATTAGCCATATTATGCTTATATGATCGATAGAACGACAATTACTATACTTATTACTCTTATTATTATGAATCTAACTCATATTATTAACCATATTATGCAGATATGATCGATAGAACTACAATTACTATACTCATTACTCTTATTATTATCAATCTAACTCATATTATTATCCATATTATGCATATATGATCGATAGAACGACAATTACTATACTTATTACACTCACTGTTATCAATCTAACTCATGTTATTAACCATATTATGCAGATATGATCGACAGCACGACATTTACTATACTTATTACTCTTATTATTATCAATCTAACTCATATTATTAGCCATATTGTGCTTATATGATCGATAGAACGACAATTACTATACTTATTACTCTTATTATTATCAATCTAACTCATATTATTAGCCATATTATGCTTATATGATCGATAGAACGACAATTACTATACTTATTACTCTTATTATTATCAATCTAACTCATATTATTAGCCATATTATGCTTATATGATCGATAGAACGACAATTACTGTACTTACTACTCTTATCATTATCGATCTAACTCATATTTTTAGCCATATTATGCTTATATGATCGATAGAACGACAAGTACTATACTTATTACTCTTATTATTATCAATCTAACTCATATTATTAGTCATATTATGCATATATGATCGATAGAACGACAATTACTGTACTTATTACTCTTATCATTATCGATCTAACTCATATTATTAGCCATATTATGCTTATATTATCGATAGAACGACAATTACTGTACTTATTACTCTTATTGTTATCAATTTAACTCATATTATTAACCATGTTATGCTTATATGATCGATAGAACGACAATTACTTTACTTATTACTCTTATTATTATTAATCTAACTCATATTATTAACCATATTATGCTAATATGATCGATAGAACGACAATTACTATACTTATTACTCTTATTATTATGAATCTAACTCATATTATTAACCATATTATGCAGATATGATCGATAGAACTACAATTACTATACTCATTACTCTTATTATCAATCTAACTCATATTATTAGCCATATTATGCATATATGATCGATAGAACGACAATTACTATACTTATTACACTCACTATTATCAATCTAACTCATGTTATTAACCATATTATGCAGATATGATCGACAGCACGACATTTACTATACTTATTACTCTTATTATTATCAATCTAACTCATATTATTAGCCATATTGTGCTTATATGATCGATAGAACGACAATTACTATACTTATTACTCTTATTATTATCAATCTAACTCATATTATTAGCCATATTATGCTTATATGATCGATAGAACGACAATTACTATACTTATTACTCTTATTATTATCAATCTAACTCATATTATTAGCCATATTATGCTTATATGATCGATAGAACGACAATTACTGTACTTACTACTCTTATCATTATCGATCTAACTCATATTTTTAGCCATATTATGCTTATATGATCGATAGAACGACAAGTACTATACTTATTACTCTTATTATTATCAATCTAACTCATATTATTAGTCATATTATGCATATATGATCGATAGAACGACAATTACTGTACTTATTACTCTTATCATTATCGATCTAACTCATATTATTAGCCATATTATGCTTATATTATCGATAGAACGACAATTACTGTACTTATTACTCTTATTGTTATCAATTTAACTCATATTATTAACCATGTTATGCTTATATGATCGATAGAACGACAATTACTTTACTTATTACTCTTATTATTATTAATCTAACTCATATTATTAACCATATTATGCTAATATGATCGATAGAACGACAATTACTATACTTATTACTCTTATTATTATGAATCTAACTCATATTATTAACCATATTATGCAGATATGATCGATAGAACTACAATTACTATACTCATTACTCTTATTATCAATCTAACTCATATTATTAGCCATATTATGCATATATGATCGATAGAACGACAATTACTATACTTATTACACTCACTATTATCAATCTAACTCATGTTATTAACCATATTATGCAGATATGATCGACAGCACGACATTTACTATACTTATTACTCTTATTATTATCAATCTAACTCATATTATTAGCCATATTATGCATATATGATCGATAGAACGACAATTACTGTACTTATTACTCTTATCATTATCGATCTAACTCATATTATTAGCCATATTATGCTTATATTATCGATAGAACGACAATTACTGTACTTATTACTAGTATTATTATCAATTTAACTCATATTATTAGCCATATTATGCTTATATGATCGATAGAACGACAATTACTATACTTATTACTCTTATTATTATTAATCTAACTCATATTATTAGCCATATTATGCTTAAATGATCGATAGAACGACAATTACTATACTTATTACTCTTATTGTTATCAAGCTAACTCATATTATTAGCCATGTTATGCTTATATGATCGATAGAACGACAATTACTATACTTATTACTCTTATTATTATGAATCTAACTCATATTATTAACCATATTATGCAGATATGATCGATAGAACTACAATTACTATACTCATTACTCTTATTATTATCAGTCTAACTCATATTATTAGCCATATTATGCTTATATGATCGACAGAACGGCAATTACTATACTTATTATTCTTATTTTTATCAACCTAACTCATATTATTAGCCATATTATGCTTAAATGATCGATAGAACGACAATTACTATACTTATTACTCTTATTATTATTAATCTAACTCATATTATTAGCCATATTATGCTTAAATGATCGATAGAACGACAATTACTATACTTATTACTCTTATTATTATCAAGCTAACTCATATTATTAGCCATATTATGCTTATATGATCGACAGAACGGCAATTACTATACTTATTATTCTTATTTTTATCAACCTAACTCATATTATTAGCCATATTATGCTTAAATGATCGATAGAACGACAATTACTATACTTATTACTCTTATTATTATTAATCTAACTCATATTATTAGCCATATTATGCTTAAATGATCGATAGAACGACAATTACTATACTTATTACTCTTATTATTATCAAGCTAACTCATATTATTAGCCATGTTATGCTTATATGATCGATAGAACGACAATTACTATACTTATTACTCTTATTATTATGAATCTAACTCATATTATTAACCATATTATGCAGATATGATCGATAGAACTACAATTACTATACTCATTACTCTTATTATTATCAGTCTAACTCATATTATTAGCCATATTATGCTTATATTATCGATAGAACGACAATTACTGTACTTATTACTGTTATTATTATCAATTTAACTCATATTATTAGCCATATTATGCTTATATGATCGATAGAACGACAATTACTATACTTATTACTCTTATTATTATGAATCTAACTCATATTATTAACCATATTATGCAGATATGATCGATAGAACTACAATTGCTATACTCATTACTCTTATTATTATCAATCTAACTCATATTATTAGCCATATTATGCTTATATGTTCGATAGAACGACAATTACTATACTTATTACTCTTATTATTATCAAGCTAACTCATATTATTAGCCATATTATGCTTATATGATCGATAGAACGACAATTACTATACTTATTACTCTTATTATTATCAATCTAACTCATATTATTAGCCATATTATGCTTAAATGATCGATAGAACGACAATTACTATACTTATTACTCTTATTATTATCAATCTAACTCATACTATTAGCCATATTATGCTTAAATGATCGATAGAACGACAATTACTATACTTATTACTCTTATTATTATCAAGCTAACTCATATTATTAGCCATATTATGCTTATATGATCGACAGAACGGCAATTACTATACTTATTACTCTTATTATTATGAATCTAACTCATATTATTAACCATATTATGCAGATATGATCGATAGAACTACAATTACTATACTCATTACTCTTATTATTATCAGTCTAACTCATATTATTAGCCATATTATGCTTAAATGATCGATAGAACGACAATTACTATACTTATTACTCTTATTATTATCAAGCTAACTCATATTATTAGCCATATTATGCTTATATGATCGACAGAACGACAATTACTATACTTATTATTCTTATTTTTATCAACCTAACTCATATTATTAGCCATATTATGCTTAAATGATCGATAGAACGACAATTACTATACTTATTACTCTTATTATTATCAATCTAACTCATATTATTAGCCATATTATGCTTAAATGATCGATAGAACGACAATTACTATACTTATTACACTTACTATTATCAATCTAACTCATATTATTAGCCATATTATGCTTATATGATCGATAGAACGACAATTACTATACTTATTACTCTTATTATTATCAATCTAACTCATATTATTAGCCATATTGTGCTTATATGATCGATAGAACGACAATTACTATACTTATTACTCTTATTATTATCAATCTAACTCATATTACCAGCCATATTATGCTTAAATGATCGATAGAACTACAATTGCTATACTCATTACTCTTATTATTATCAATCTAACTCATATTATTAGCCATATTATGCTTATATGATCGATAGAACGACAATTACTATACTTATTACTATTATTATTATCAATCTAACTCATATTATTAGCCATATTATGCATATATGATGGATAGAACGACAATTACTATACTTATTACTCTTATTATTATGAATCTAACTCATATTATTAACCATATTAAGCAGATATGATCGATAGAGCTACAATTACTATACCCATTACTCTTATTATTATCAATCTAACTCATATTATTAGCCATATTATGCTTAAATGATCGATAGAACGACAATTACTATACTTATTACTCTTATTATTATCAAGCTAACTCATATTATTAGCCATGTTATGCTTATATGATCGATAGAACGACAATTACTATACTTATTACTCTTATTATTATGAATCTAACTCCTATTATTAACCATATTATGCAGATATGATCGATAGAACTACAATTACTTTACTTATTACTCTTATTATTATTAATCTAACTCATATTATTAACCATATTATGCTAATATGATCGATAGAACGACAATTACTATACTTATTACTCTTATTATTATGAATCTAACTCATATTATTAACCATATTATGCAGATATGATCGATAGAACTACAATTACTATACTCATTACTCTTATTATTATCAATCTAACTCATATTATTAGCCATATTATGCATATATGATCGATAGAACGACAATTACTATACTTATTACACTCACTATTATCAATCTAACTCATGTTATTAACCATATTATGCTTAAATGATCGATAGAACGACAATTACTATACTTATTACTCTTATTATTATCAATCTAACTCATATTATTAGCCATATTATGCTTAAATGATCGATAGAACGACAATTACTATACTTATTACTCTTATTATTATCAAGCTAACTCATATTATTAGCCATATTATGCTTATATGATCGACAGAACGACAATTACTATACTTATTATTCTTATTTTTATCAACCTAACTCATATTATTAGCCATATTATGCTTAAATGATCGATAGAACGACAATTACTATACTTATTACTCTTATTATTATTAATCTAACTCATATTATTAGCCATATTATGCTTAAATGATCGATAGAACGACAATTACTATACTTATTACTCTTATTATTATCAAGCTAACTCATATTATTAGCCATGTTATGCTTATATGATCGATAGAACGACAATTACTATACTTATTACTCTTATTATTATGAATCTAACTCATATTATTAACCATATTATGCAGATATGATCGATAGAACTACAATTACTATACTCATTACTCTTATTATTATCAGTCTAACTCATATTATTAGCCATATTATGCTTAAATGATCGATAGAACGACAATTACTATACTTATTACTCTTATTATTATCAAGCTAACTCATATTATTAGCCATATTATGCTTATATGATCGACAGAACGACAATTACTATACTTATTATTCTTATTTTTATCAACCTAACTCATATTATTAGCCATATTATGCTTAAATGATCGATAGAAGGACAATTACTATACTTATTACTCTTATTATTATCAATCTAACTCATATTATTAGCCATATTATGCTTAAATGATCGATAGAACGACAATTACTATACTTATTACTCTTATTATTATCAAGCTAACTCATATTATTAGCCACATTATGCTTATATGATCGACAGAACGACAATTACTATACTCATTATTCTTATTTTTATCAACCTAACTCATATTATTAGCCATATTATGCTTAAATGATCGATAGAACGACAATTACTATACTTATTACTCTTATTATTATCAATCTAACTCATATTATTAGCCATATTATGCTTATATAATCGATAGAACGACAATTACTGTACTTATTACTCTTATCATTATCGATCTAACTCATATTGTTAGCCATATTATGCTTATATGATCGATAGAACGACATTTTACTATACTTATTACTCTTATTATTATCAATCTAACTTATATTATTAGCCATATTATGCAGATATGATCGATAGAACGACAATTACTATACTTATTACACTCACTATTATCAATCTAACTCATATTATTAACAATATTATGCAGATATGATCGATAGCACGACATTTACTATACTTATTACTCTTATTATTATCAATCTAACTCATATTACTAGCCATATTATGCTTAAATGATCGATAGAACGACAACTACTATACTTATTACTCTTATTATTATCAATCTAACTCATATTATTAGCCATATTATGCTTATATGATCGATAGAACGACAATTACTATACTCACTACTCTTATTATTATCAATCTAACTCATATTATTAGCCATACTATGCTTATATGATCGACAGAACGACAATTACTGTACTTATTACACTCACTATTATCAATCTAACTCATGTTATTAACCATATTATGCAGATATGATCGATAGAACGACATTTACTATACTTATTACTCTTATCATTATCGATCTAACTCATATTATTAGCCATATTATGCTTATATTATCGATAGAACGACAATTACTGTACTTATTACTGTTATTATTATCAATTTAACTCATATTATTAGCCATATTATGCTTATATGATCGATAGAACGACAATTACTATACTTATTACTCTTATTATTATGAATCTAACTCATATTATTAACCATATTATGCAGATATGATCGATAGAACTACAATTGCTATACTCATTACTCTTATTATTATCAATCTAACTCATATTATTAGCCATATTATGCTTATATGATCGATAGAGCGACAATTACTACACTTATTACTCTTATTATTATCAATCTAACTCATATTACCAGCCATATTATGCTTAAATGATCGATAGAACGACAATTACTATACTTATTACACTTACTATGATCAATCTAACTCATATTATTAACCATGTTATGCTTATATGATCGATAGAACGACAATTACTTTACTTATTACTCTTATTATTATTAATCTAACTCATATTATTAACCATATTATGCTAATATGATCGATAGAACGACAAGTACTATACTTATTACTCTTATTATTATGAATCTAACTCCTATTATTAACCATATTATGCAGATATGATCGATAGAACTACAATTACTTTACTTATTACTCTTATTATTATTAATCTAACTCATATTATTAACCATATTATGCAGATATGATCGACAGCACGACATTTACTATACTTATTACTCTTATTATTATCAATCTAACTCATATTATTAGCCATATTGTGCTTATATGATCGATAGAACGACAATTACTATACTTATTACTATTATTATTATCAATCTAACTCATATTACCAGCCATATTATGCTTAAATGATCGATAGAACGACAATTACTATACTTATTACACTTACTATTATCAATCTAACTCATATTATTAACCATGTTATGCTTATATGATTGATAGAACGACAATTACTTTACTTATTACTCTTATTATTATTCATCTAACTCATATTATTAACCATATTATGCTAATATGATCGATAGAACGACAAATACTATACTTATTACTCTTATTATTATGAATCTAACTCATATTATTAACCATATTATGCAGATATGATCGATAGAACTACAATTACTTTACTTATTACTCTTATTATTATTAATCTAACTCATATTATTAACCATATTATGCTAATATGATCGATAGAACGACAATTACTATACTTATTACTCTTATTATTATGAATCTAACTCATATTACCAGCCATATTATGCTTAAATGATCGATAGAACGACAATTACTATACTCATTACTCTTATTATTATCAATCTAACTCATATTATTAGCCATATTATGCATATATGATCGATAGAACGACAATTACTATACTTATTACACTCACTATTATCAATCTAACTCATGTTATTAACCATATTATGCAGATATGATCGACAGCACGACATTTACTATACTTATTACTCTTATTATTATCAATCTAACTCATATTATTAGCCATATTGTGCTTATATGATCGATAGAACGACAATTACTATACTTATTACTATTATTATTATCAATCTAACTCATATTATTAGCCATATTATGCATATATGATTGATAGAACGACAATTACTGTACTTATTACTCTTATCATTATCGATCTAACTCATATTATTAGCCATATTATGCTTATATTATCGATAGAACGACAATTACTGTACTTATTACTGTTATTATTATCAATTTAACTCATATTATTAGCCATATTATGCTTATATGATCGATAGAACGACAATTACTATACTTATTACTCTTATTATTATGAATCTAACTCATATTATTAACCATATTATGCAGATATGATCGATAGAACTACAATTGCTATACTCATTACTCTTATTATTATCAATCTAACTCATATTATTAGCCATATTATGCTTATATGATCGATAGAACGACAATTACTATACTTATTACTCTTATTATTATCAATCTAACTCATATTATTAGCCATATTATGCTTATATGATCGATAGAACGACAATTACTGTACTTACTACTCTTATCATTATCGATCTAACTCATATTTTTAGCCATATTATGCTTATATGATCGATAGAACGACAATTACTATACTTATTACTCTTATTATTATCAATCTAACTCATATTATTAGCCATATTATGCTTAGATGATCGATAGAACGACAATTACTATACTTATTACTCTTATTATTATCAATCTAACTCATATTACTAGCCATATTATGCTTAAATGATCGATAGAACGACAATTACTATACTTATTACACTTACTATTATCAATCTAACTCATATTATTAGCCATATTATGCACATATGATCGATAGAACGACAATTACTATACTTATTACTCTTATTATTATCAATCTAACTCATATTATTAGCCATATTATGCTTAAATGATCGATAGAACGACAATTACTATACTTATTACTCTTATTATTATCAAGCTAACTCATATTATTAGCCATATTATGCTTGTATGATCGACAGAACGACAATTACTATACTTATTATTCTTATTTTTATCAACCTAACTCATATTATTAACCATATTATGCTTATATGATCGATAGAACGACAATTACTATACTTATTACTCTTATTATTATTAATCTAACTCATATTATTAACCATATTATGCTAATATGATCGATAGAACGACAATTACTATACTTATTACACTCACTATTATCAATCTAACTCATGTTATTAACCATATTATGCAGATATGATCGACAGCACGACATTTACTATACTTATTACTCTTATTATTATCAATCTAACTCATATTATTAGCCATATTGTGCTTATATGATCGATAGAACGACAATTACTATACTTATTACTATTATTATTATCAATCTAACTCATATTATTAGCCATATTATGCATATATGATTGATAGAACGACAATTACTGTACTTATTACTCTTATCATTATCGATCTAACTCATATTATTAGCCATATTATGCTTATATTATCGATAGAACGACAATTACTGTACTTATTACTGTTATTATTATCAATTTAACTCATATTATTAGCCATATTATGCTTATATGATCGATAGAACGACAATTACTATACTTATTACTCTTATTATTATGAATCTAACTCATATTATTAACCATATTATGCAGATATGATCGATAGAACTACAATTGCTATACTCATTACTCTTATTATTATCAATCTAACTCATATTATTAGCCATATTATGCTTATATGATCGATAGAACGACAATTACTATACTTATTACTCTTATTATTATCAATCTAACTCATATTATTAGCCATATTATGCTTATATGATCGATAGAACGACAATTACTGTACTTACTACTCTTATCATTATCGATCTAACTCATATTTTTAGCCATATTATGCTTATATGATCGATAGAACGACAATTACTATACTTATTACTCTTATTATTATCAATCTAACTCATATTATTAGCCATATTATGCTTAGATGATCGATAGAACGACAATTACTATACTTATTACTCTTATTATTATCAATCTAACTCATATTACTAGCCATATTATGCTTAAATGATCGATAGAACGACAATTACTATACTTATTACACTTACTATTATCAATCTAACTCATATTATTAGCCATATTATGCACATATGATCGATAGAACGACAATTACTATACTTATTACTCTTATTATTATCAATCTAACTCATATTATTAGCCATATTATGCTTAAATGATCGATAGAACGACAATTACTATACTTATTACTCTTATTATTATCAAGCTAACTCATATTATTAGCCATATTATGCTTGTATGATCGACAGAACGACAATTACTATACTTATTATTCTTATTTTTATCAACCTAACTCATATTATTAACCATATTATGCTTATATGATCGATAGAACGACAATTACTATACTTATTACTCTTATTATTATTAATCTAACTCATATTATTAACCATATTATGCTAATATGATCGATAGAACGACAATTACTATACTTATTACACTCACTATTATCAATCTAACTCATATTATTAACCATATTATGCAGATATGATCGATAGCACGACATTTACTATACTTATTACTCCTATTATTATCAACCTAACTCATATTATTAGCCATATTATGCTTATATGATCGATAGAACGACAATTACTATACTTATTACTCTTATTATTATCAATCTAACTCATATTATTAGCCATATTATGCTTATATGATCGATAGAACGACAATTACTGTACTTACTACTCTTATCATTATCGATCTAACTCATATTTTTAACCATATTATGCTTATATGATCGATGGAACGACAATTACTATACTTATTACTCTTATTATTATCAATCTAACTCATATTATTAGCCATATTATGCTTAAATGATCGATAAAACGACAATTACTATACTTATTACTCTTATTATTATCAATCTAACTCATATTATTAGCCATATTATGCTTATATGATCGATAGAACGACAATTACTATACTTATTACTCTTATTATTATCAATCTAACTCATATTATTAGCCATACTATGCTTATATGATCGACAGAACGACAATTACTGTACTTATTACACTCACTATTATCAATCTAACTCATGTTATTAACCATATTATGCAGATATGATCGATAGAACGACATTTACTATACTTATTACTCTTATCATTATCGATCTAACTCATATTATTAGCCATATTATGCTTATATTATCGATAGAACGACAATTACTGTACTTATTACTGTTATTATTATCAATTTAACTCATATTATTAGCCATATTATGCTTATATGATCGATAGAACGACAATTACTATACTTATTACTCTTATTATTATGAATCTAACTCATATTATTAACCATATTATGCAGATATGATCGATAGAACTACAATTACTATACTCATTACTCTTATTATTATCAATCTAACTCATATTATTATCCATATTATGCATATATGATCGATAGAACGACAATTACTATACTTATTACACTCACTGTTATCAATCTAACTCATGTTATTAACCATATTATGCAGATATGATCGACAGCACGACATTTACTATACTTATTACTCTTATTATTATCAATCTAACTCATATTATTAGCCATATTGTGCTTATATGATCGATAGAACGACAATTACTATACTTATTACTCTTATTATTATCAATCTAACTCATATTATTAGCCATATTATGCTTATATGATCGATAGAACGACAATTACTATACTTATTACTCTTATTATTATCAATCTAACTCATATTATTAGCCATATTATGCTTATATGATCGATAGAACGACAATTACTGTACTTACTACTCTTATCATTATCGATCTAACTCATATTTTTAGCCATATTATGCTTATATGATCGATAGAACGACAAGTACTATACTTATTACTCTTATTATTATCAATCTAACTCATATTATTAGTCATATTATGCATATATGATCGATAGAACGACAATTACTGTACTTATTACTCTTATCATTATCGATCTAACTCATATTATTAGCCATATTATGCTTATATTATCGATAGAACGACAATTACTGTACTTATTACTCTTATTGTTATCAATTTAACTCATATTATTAACCATGTTATGCTTATATGATCGATAGAACGACAATTACTTTACTTATTACTCTTATTATTATTAATCTAACTCATATTATTAACCATATTATGCTAATATGATCGATAGAACGACAATTACTATACTTATTACTCTTATTATTATGAATCTAACTCATATTATTAACCATATTATGCAGATATGATCGATAGAACTACAATTACTATACTCATTACTCTTATTATCAATCTAACTCATATTATTAGCCATATTATGCATATATGATCGATAGAACGACAATTACTATACTTATTACACTCACTATTATCAATCTAACTCATGTTATTAACCATATTATGCAGATATGATCGACAGCACGACATTTACTATACTTATTACTCTTATTATTATCAATCTAACTCATATTATTAGCCATATTGTGCTTATATGATCGATAGAACGACAATTACTATACTTATTACTCTTATTATTATCAATCTAACTCATATTATTAGCCATATTATGCTTATATGATCGATAGAACGACAATTACTATACTTATTACTCTTATTATTATCAATCTAACTCATATTATTAGCCATATTATGCTTATATGATCGATAGAACGACAATTACTGTACTTACTACTCTTATCATTATCGATCTAACTCATATTTTTAGCCATATTATGCTTATATGATCGATAGAACGACAAGTACTATACTTATTACTCTTATTATTATCAATCTAACTCATATTATTAGTCATATTATGCATATATGATCGATAGAACGACAATTACTGTACTTATTACTCTTATCATTATCGATCTAACTCATATTATTAGCCATATTATGCTTATATTATCGATAGAACGACAATTACTGTACTTATTACTCTTATTGTTATCAATTTAACTCATATTATTAACCATGTTATGCTTATATGATCGATAGAACGACAATTACTTTACTTATTACTCTTATTATTATTAATCTAACTCATATTATTAACCATATTATGCTAATATGATCGATAGAACGACAATTACTATACTTATTACTCTTATTATTATGAATCTAACTCATATTATTAACCATATTATGCAGATATGATCGATAGAACTACAATTACTATACTCATTACTCTTATTATCAATCTAACTCATATTATTAGCCATATTATGCATATATGATCGATAGAACGACAATTACTATACTTATTACACTCACTATTATCAATCTAACTCATGTTATTAACCATATTATGCAGATATGATCGACAGCACGACATTTACTATACTTATTACTCTTATTATTATCAATCTAACTCATATTATTAGCCATATTATGCATATATGATCGATAGAACGACAATTACTGTACTTATTACTCTTATCATTATCGATCTAACTCATATTATTAGCCATATTATGCTTATATTATCGATAGAACGACAATTACTGTACTTATTACTAGTATTATTATCAATTTAACTCATATTATTAGCCATATTATGCTTATATGATCGATAGAACGACAATTACTATACTTATTACTCTTATTATTATTAATCTAACTCATATTATTAGCCATATTATGCTTAAATGATCGATAGAACGACAATTACTATACTTATTACTCTTATTGTTATCAAGCTAACTCATATTATTAGCCATGTTATGCTTATATGATCGATAGAACGACAATTACTATACTTATTACTCTTATTATTATGAATCTAACTCATATTATTAACCATATTATGCAGATATGATCGATAGAACTACAATTACTATACTCATTACTCTTATTATTATCAGTCTAACTCATATTATTAGCCATATTATGCTTATATGATCGACAGAACGGCAATTACTATACTTATTATTCTTATTTTTATCAACCTAACTCATATTATTAGCCATATTATGCTTAAATGATCGATAGAACGACAATTACTATACTTATTACTCTTATTATTATTAATCTAACTCATATTATTAGCCATATTATGCTTAAATGATCGATAGAACGACAATTACTATACTTATTACTCTTATTATTATCAAGCTAACTCATATTATTAGCCATATTATGCTTATATGATCGACAGAACGGCAATTACTATACTTATTATTCTTATTTTTATCAACCTAACTCATATTATTAGCCATATTATGCTTAAATGATCGATAGAACGACAATTACTATACTTATTACTCTTATTATTATTAATCTAACTCATATTATTAGCCATATTATGCTTAAATGATCGATAGAACGACAATTACTATACTTATTACTCTTATTATTATCAAGCTAACTCATATTATTAGCCATGTTATGCTTATATGATCGATAGAACGACAATTACTATACTTATTACTCTTATTATTATGAATCTAACTCATATTATTAACCATATTATGCAGATATGATCGATAGAACTACAATTACTATACTCATTACTCTTATTATTATCAGTCTAACTCATATTATTAGCCATATTATGCTTATATTATCGATAGAACGACAATTACTGTACTTATTACTGTTATTATTATCAATTTAACTCATATTATTAGCCATATTATGCTTATATGATCGATAGAACGACAATTACTATACTTATTACTCTTATTATTATGAATCTAACTCATATTATTAACCATATTATGCAGATATGATCGATAGAACTACAATTGCTATACTCATTACTCTTATTATTATCAATCTAACTCATATTATTAGCCATATTATGCTTATATGTTCGATAGAACGACAATTACTATACTTATTACTCTTATTATTATCAAGCTAACTCATATTATTAGCCATATTATGCTTATATGATCGATAGAACGACAATTACTATACTTATTACTCTTATTATTATCAATCTAACTCATATTATTAGCCATATTATGCTTAAATGATCGATAGAACGACAATTACTATACTTATTACTCTTATTATTATCAATCTAACTCATACTATTAGCCATATTATGCTTAAATGATCGATAGAACGACAATTACTATACTTATTACTCTTATTATTATCAAGCTAACTCATATTATTAGCCATATTATGCTTATATGATCGACAGAACGGCAATTACTATACTTATTACTCTTATTATTATGAATCTAACTCATATTATTAACCATATTATGCAGATATGATCGATAGAACTACAATTACTATACTCATTACTCTTATTATTATCAGTCTAACTCATATTATTAGCCATATTATGCTTAAATGATCGATAGAACGACAATTACTATACTTATTACTCTTATTATTATCAAGCTAACTCATATTATTAGCCATATTATGCTTATATGATCGACAGAACGACAATTACTATACTTATTATTCTTATTTTTATCAACCTAACTCATATTATTAGCCATATTATGCTTAAATGATCGATAGAACGACAATTACTATACTTATTACTCTTATTATTATCAATCTAACTCATATTATTAGCCATATTATGCTTAAATGATCGATAGAACGACAATTACTATACTTATTACACTTACTATTATCAATCTAACTCATATTATTAGCCATATTATGCTTATATGATCGATAGAACGACAATTACTATACTTATTACTCTTATTATTATCAATCTAACTCATATTATTAGCCATATTGTGCTTATATGATCGATAGAACGACAATTACTATACTTATTACTCTTATTATTATCAATCTAACTCATATTACCAGCCATATTATGCTTAAATGATCGATAGAACTACAATTGCTATACTCATTACTCTTATTATTATCAATCTAACTCATATTATTAGCCATATTATGCTTATATGATCGATAGAACGACAATTACTATACTTATTACTATTATTATTATCAATCTAACTCATATTATTAGCCATATTATGCATATATGATGGATAGAACGACAATTACTATACTTATTACTCTTATTATTATGAATCTAACTCATATTATTAACCATATTAAGCAGATATGATCGATAGAGCTACAATTACTATACCCATTACTCTTATTATTATCAATCTAACTCATATTATTAGCCATATTATGCTTATATGATCGATAGAACGACAATTACTGTACTTACTACTCTTATCATTATCGATCTAACTCATATTATTAGCCATATTATGCTTATATGATCGATAGAACGACAATTACTATACTTATTACTCTTATTATTATCAATCTAACTCATATTATTAGCCATATTATGCTTAAATGATCGATAGAACGACAATTACTATACTCATTACTCTTATTATTATCAGTCTAACTCATATTATTAGCCATATTATGCTTAAATGATCGATAGAACGACAATTACTATACTTATTACTCTTATTATTATCAAGCTAACTCATATTATTAGCCATATTATGCTTATATGATCGACAGAACGACAATTACTATACTTATTATTCTTATTTTTATCAACCTAACTCATATTATTAGCCATATTATGCTTAAATGATCGATAGAACGACAATTACTATACTTATTACTCTTATTATTATCAATCTAACTCATATTATTAGCCATATTATGCTTAAATGATCGATAGAACGACAATTACTATACTTATTACTCTTATTATTATCAAGCTAACTCATATTATTAGCCGCATTATGCTTATATGATCGACAGAACGACAATTACTATACTCATTATTCTTATTTTTATCAACCTAACTCATATTATTAGCCATATTATGCTTAAATGATCGATAGAACGACAATTACTATACTTATTACTCTTATTATTATCAATCTAACTCATATTATTAGCCATATTATGCTTATATAATCGATAGAACGACAATTACTGTACTTATTACTCTTATCATTATCGATCTAACTCATATTGTTAGCCATATTATGCTTATATGATCGATAGAACGACATTTTACTATACTTATTACTCTTATTATTATCAATCTAACTTATATTATTAGCCATATTATGCAGATATGATCGATAGAACGACAATTACTATACTTATTACACTCACTATTATCAATCTAACTCATATTATTAACAATATTATGCAGATATGATCGATAGCACGACATTTACTATACTTATTACTCTTATTATTATCAATCTAACTCATATTACTAGCCATATTATGCTTAAATGATCGATAGAACGACAACTACTATACTTATTACTCTTATTATTATCAATCTAACTCATATTATTAGCCATATTATGCTTATATGATCGATAGAACGACAATTACTATACTCACTACTCTTATTATTATCAATCTAACTCATATTATTAGCCATACTATGCTTATATGATCGACAGAACGACAATTACTGTACTTATTACTCTTATTATTATCAGTCTAACTCATATTATTAGCCATATTATGCTTATATTATCGATAGAACGACAATTACTGTACTTATTACTGTTATTATTATCAATTTAACTCATATTATTAGCCATATTATGCTTATATGATCGATAGAACGACAATTACTATACTTATTACTCTTATTATTATGAATCTAACTCATATTATTAACCATATTATGCAGATATGATCGATAGAACTACAATTGCTATACTCATTACTCTTATTATTATCAATCTAACTCATATTATTAGCCATATTATGCTTATATGTTCGATAGAACGACAATTACTATACTTATTACTCTTATTATTATCAAGCTAATTCATATTATTAGCCATATTATGCTTATATGATCGATAGAACGACAATTACTATACTTATTACTCTTATTATTATCAATCTAACTCATATTATTAGCCATATTATGCTTAAATGATCGATAGAACGACAATTACTATACTTATTACTCTTATTATTATCAATCTAACTCATATTATTAGCCATATTATGCTTAAATGATCGATAGAACGACAATTACTATACTTATTACTCTTATTATTATCAAGCTAACTCATATTATTAGCCATATTATGCTTATATGATCGACAGAACGGCAATTACTATACTTATTACTCTTATTATTATGAATCTAACTCATATTATTAACCATATTATGCAGATATGATCGATAGAACTACAATTACTATACTCATTACTCTTATTATTATCAGTCTAACTCATATTATTAGCCATATTATGCTTAAATGATCGATAGAACGACAATTACTATACTTATTACTCTTATTATTATCAAGCTAACTCATATTATTAGCCATATTATGCTTATATGATCGACAGAACGACAATTACTATACTTATTATTCTTATTTTTATCAACCTAACTCATATTATTAGCCATATTATGCTTAAATGATCGATAGAACGACAATTACTATACTTATTACTCTTATTATTATCAATCTAACTCATATTATTAGCCATATTATGCTTAAATGATCGATAGAACGACAATTACTATACTTATTACACTTACTATTATCAATCTAACTCATATTATTAGCCATATTATGCTTATATGATCGATAGAACGACAATTACTATACTTATTACTCTTATTATTATCAATCTAACTCATATTATTAGCCATATTGTGCTTATATGATCGATAGAACGACAATTACTATACTTATTACTCTTATTATTATCAATCTAACTCATATTACCAGCCATATTATGCTTAAATGATCGATAGAACTACAATTGCTATACTCATTACTCTTATTATTATCAATCTAACTCATATTATTAGCCATATTATGCTTATATGATCGATAGAACGACAATTACTATACTTATTACTATTATTATTATCAATCTAACTCATATTATTAGCCATATTATGCATATATGATGGATAGAACGACAATTACTATACTTATTACTCTTATTATTATGAATCTAACTCATATTATTAACCATATTAAGCAGATATGATCGATAGAGCTACAATTACTATACCCATTACTCTTATTATTATCAATCTAACTCATATTATTAGCCATATTATGCTTATATGATCGATAGAACGACAATTACTGTACTTACTACTCTTATCATTATCGATCTAACTCATATTATTAGCCATATTATGCTTATATGATCGATAGAACGACAATTACTATACTTATTACTCTTA
Organism: Megachile rotundata; assembly: GCF_050947335.1. Classification (NCBI taxonomy): domain Eukaryota; kingdom Metazoa; phylum Arthropoda; class Insecta; order Hymenoptera; family Megachilidae; genus Megachile; species Megachile rotundata. Next base: position 105,264 of record NW_027473469.1, on the reverse strand, counting down.
TTATTATCAATCTAACTCATATTATTAGCCATATTATGCTTATATTATCGATAGAACGACAATTACTGTACTTATTACTGTTATTATTATCAATTTAACTCATATTATTAGCCATATTATGCTTATATGATCGATAGAACGACAATTACTATACTTATTACTCTTATTATTATGAATCTAACTCATATTATTAACCATATTATGCAGATATGATCGATAGAACTACAATTGCTATACTCATTACTCTTATTATTATCAATCTAACTCATATTATTAGCCATATTATGCTTATATGTTCGATAGAACGACAATTACTATACTTATTACTCTTATTATTATCAAGCTAACTCATATTATTAGCCATATTATGCTTATATGATCGATAGAACGACAATTACTATACTTATTACTCTTATTATTATCAATCTAACTCATATTATTAGCCATATTATGCTTAAATGATCGATAGAACGACAATTACTATACTTATTACTCTTATTATTATCAATCTAACTCATATTATTAGCCATATTATGCTTAAATGATCGATAGAACGACAATTACTATACTTATTACTCTTATTATTATCAAGCTAACTCATATTATTAGCCATATTATGCTTATATGATCGACAGAACGGCAATTACTATACTTATTACTCTTATTATTATGAATCTAACTCATATTATTAACCATATTATGCAGATATGATCGATAGAACTACAATTACTATACTCATTACTCTTATTATTATCAGTCTAACTCATATTATTAGCCATATTATGCTTAAATGATCGATAGAACGACAATTACTATACTTATTACTCTTATTATTATCAAGCTAACTCATATTATTAGCCATATTATGCTTATATGATCGACAGAACGACAATTACTATACTTATTATTCTTATTTTTATCAACCTAACTCATATTATTAGCCATATTATGCTTAAATGATCGATAGAACGACAATTACTATACTTATTACTCTTATTATTATCAATCTAACTCATATTATTAGCCATATTATGCTTAAATGATCGATAGAACGACAATTACTATACTTATTACACTTACTATTATCAATCTAACTCATATTATTAGCCATATTATGCTTATATGATCGATAGAACGACAATTACTATACTTATTACTCTTATTATTATCAATCTAACTCATATTATTAGCCATATTGTGCTTATATGATCGATAGAACGACAATTACTATACTTATTACTCTTATTATTATCAATCTAACTCATATTACCAGCCATATTATGCTTAAATGATCGATAGAACTACAATTGCTATACTCATTACTCTTATTATTATCAATCTAACTCATATTATTAGCCATATTATGCTTATATGATCGATAGAACGACAATTACTATACTTATTACTATTATTATTATCAATCTAACTCATATTATTAGCCATATTATGCATATATGATGGATAGAACGACAATTACTATACTTATTACTCTTATTATTATGAATCTAACTCATATTATTAACCATATTAAGCAGATATGATCGATAGAGCTACAATTACTATACCCATTACTCTTATTATTATCAATCTAACTCATATTATTAGCCATATTATGCTTATATGATCGATAGAACGACAATTACTGTACTTACTACTCTTATCATTATCGATCTAACTCATATTATTAGCCATATTATGCTTATATGATCGATAGAACGACAATTACTATACTTATTACTCTTATTATTATCAATCTAACTCATATTATTAGCCATATTATGCTTAAATGATCGATAGAACGACAATTACTATACTTATTACTCTTATTATTATCAATCTAACTCATATTATTAGCCATATTATGCTTAAATGATCGATAGAACGACAATTACTATACTTATTACTCTTATTATTATCAAGCTAACTCATATTATTAGCCATATTATGCTTATATGATCGACAGAACGGCAATTACTATACTTATTACTCTTATTATTATGAATCTAACTCATATTATTAACCATATTATGCAGATATGATCGATAGAACTACAATTACTATACTCATTACTCTTATTATTATCAGTCTAACTCATATTATTAGCCATATTATGCTTAAATGATCGATAGAACGACAATTACTATACTTATTACTCTTATTATTATCAAGCTAACTCATATTATTAGCCATATTATGCTTATATGATCGACAGAACGACAATTACTATACTTATTATTCTTATTTTTATCAACCTAACTCATATTATTAGCCATATTATGCTTAAATGATCGATAGAACGACAATTACTATACTTATTACTCTTATTATTATCAATCTAACTCATATTATTAGCCATATTATGCTTAAATGATCGATAGAACGACAATTACTATACTTATTACACTTACTATTATCAATCTAACTCATATTATTAGCCATATTATGCTTATATGATCGATAGAACGACAATTACTATACTTATTACTCTTATTATTATCAATCTAACTCATATTATTAGCCATATTATGCTTATATAATCGATAGAACGACAATTACTGTACTTATTACTCTTATCATTATCGATCTAACTCATATTGTTAGCCATATTATGCTTATATGATCGATAGAACGACATTTTACTATACTTATTACTCTTATTATTATCAATCTAACTTATATTATTAGCCATATTATGCAGATATGATCGATAGAACGACAATTACTATACTTATTACACTCACTATTATCAATCTAACTCATATTATTAACAATATTATGCAGATATGATCGATAGCACGACATTTACTATACTTATTACTCTTATTATTATCAATCTAACTCATATTACTAGCCATATTATGCTTAAATGATCGATAGAACGACAACTACTATACTTATTACTCTTATTATTATCAATCTAACTCATATTATTAGCCATATTATGCTTATATGATCGATAGAACGACAATTACTATACTCACTACTCTTATTATTATCAATCTAACTCATATTATTAGCCATACTATGCTTATATGATCGACAGAACGACAATTACTGTACTTATTACACTCACTATTATCAATCTAACTCATATTATTAACCATGTTATGCTTATATGATCGATAGAACGACAATTACTTTACTTATTACTCTTATTATTATTAATCTAACTCATATTATTAACCATATTATGCTAATATGATCGATAGAACGACAATTACTATACTTATTACTCTTATTATTATGAATCTAACTCCTATTATTAACCATATTATGCAGATATGATCGATAGAACTACAATTACTTTACTTATTACTCTTATTATTATTAATCTAACTCATATTATTAACCATATTATGCTAATATGATCGATAGAACGACAATTACTATACTTATTACTCTTATTATTATGAATCTAACTCATATTATTAACCATATTATGCAGATATGATCGATAGAACTACAATTACTATACTCATTACTCTTATTATTATCAATCTAACTCATATTATTAGCCATATTATGCATATATGATCGATAGAACGACAATTACTATACTTATTACACTCACTATTATCAATCTAACTCATGTTATTAACCATATTATGCTTAAATGATCGATAGAACGACAATTACTATACTTATTACTCTTATTATTATCAAGCTAACTCATATTATTAGCCATGTTATGCTTATATGATCGATAGAACGACAATTACTATACTTATTACTCTTATTATTATGAATCTAACTCATATTATTAACCATATTATGCAGATATGATCGATAGAACTACAATTACTATACTCATTACTCTTATTATTATCAGTCTAACTCATATTATTAGCCATATTATGCTTATATTATCGATAGAACGACAATTACTGTACTTATTACTGTTATTATTATCAATTTAACTCATATTATTAGCCATATTATGCTTATATGATCGATAGAACGACAATTACTATACTTATTACTCTTATTATTATGAATCTAACTCATATTATTAACCATATTATGCAGATATGATCGATAGAACTACAATTGCTATACTCATTACTCTTATTATTATCAATCTAACTCATATTATTAGCCATATTATGCTTATATGTTCGATAGAACGACAATTACTATACTTATTACTCTTATTATTATCAAGCTAACTCATATTATTAGCCATATTATGCTTATATGATCGATAGAACGACAATTACTATACTTATTACTCTTATTATTATCAATCTAACTCATATTATTAGCCATATTATGCTTAAATGATCGATAGAACGACAATTACTATACTTATTACTCTTATTATTATCAATCTAACTCATATTATTAGCCATATTATGCTTAAATGATCGATAGAACGACAATTACTATACTTATTACTCTTATTATTATCAAGCTAACTCATATTATTAGCCATATTATGCTTATATGATCGACAGAACGGCAATTACTATACTTACTATTCTTATTTTTATCAACCTAACTCATATTATTAGCCATATTATGCTTAAATGATCGATAGAACGACAATTACTATACTTATTACTCTTATTATTATTAATCTAACTCATATTATTAGCCATATTATGCTTAAATGATCGATAGAACGACAATTACTATACTTATTACTCTTATTATTATCAAGCTAACTCATATTATTAGCCATATTATGCTTAAATGATCGATAGAACGACAATTACTATACTTATTACTCTTATTATTATCAAGCTAACTCATATTATTAGCCACATTATGCTTATATGATCGACAGAACGACAATTACTATACTCATTATTCTTATTTTTATCAACCTAACTCATATTATTAGCCATATTATGCTTAAATGATCGATAGAACGACAATTACTATACTTATTACTCTTATTATTATCAATCTAACTCATATTATTAGCCATATTATGCTTATATAATCGATAGAACGACAATTACTGTACTTATTACTCTTATCATTATCGATCTAACTCATATTGTTAGCCATATTATGCTTATATGATCGATAGAACGACATTTTACTATACTTATTACTCTTATTATTATCAATCTAACTTATATTATTGGCCATATTATGCAGATATGATCGATAGAACGACAATAACTATACTTATTACACTCACTATTATCAATCTAACTCATATTATTAACAATATTATGCAGATATGATCGATAGCACGACATTTACTATACTTATTACTCTTATTATTATCAATCTAACTCATATTACTAGCCATATTATGCTTAAATGATCGATAGAACGACAACTACTATACTTATTACTCTTATTATTATCAATCTAACTCATATTATTAGCCATATTATGCTTATATGATCGATAGAACGACAATTACTATACTCACTACTCTTATTATTATCAATCTAACTCATATTATTAGCCATACTATGCTTATATGATCGACAGAACGACAATTACTGTACTTATTACACTCACTATTATCAATCTAACTCATGTTATTAACCATATTATGCAGATATGATCGATAGAACGACATTTACTATACTTATTACTCTTATCATTATCGATCTAACTCATATTATTAGCCATATTATGCTTAAATGATCGATAGAACGACAATTACTATACTTATTACTCTTATTATTATTAATCTAACTCATATTATTAGCCATATTATGCTTAAATGATCGATAGAACGACAATTACTATACTTATTACTCTTATTATTATCAAGCTAACTCATATTATTAGCCATGTTATGCTTATATGATCGATAGAACGACAATTACTATACTTATTACTCTTATTATTATGAATCTAACTCATATTATTAACCATATTATGCAGATATGATCGATAGAACTACAATTACTATACTCATTACTCTTATTATTATCAGTCTAACTCATATTATTAGCCATATTATGCTTAAATGATCGATAGAACGACAATTACTATACTTATTACTCTTATTATTATCAAGCTAACTCATATTATTAGCCATATTATGCTTATATGATCGACAGAACGACAATTACTATACTTATTATTCTTATTTTTATCAACCTAACTCATATTATTAGCCATATTATGCTTAAATGATCGATAGAAGGACAATTACTATACTTATTACTCTTATTATTATCAATCTAACTCATATTATTAGCCATATTATGCTTAAATGATCGATAGAACGACAATTACTATACTTATTACTCTTATTATTATCAAGCTAACTCATATTATTAGCCACATTATGCTTATATGATCGACAGAACGACAATTACTATACTCATTATTCTTATTTTTATCAACCTAACTCATATTATTAGCCATATTATGCTTAAATGATCGATAGAACGACAATTACTATACTTATTACTCTTATTATTATCAATCTAACTCATATTATTAGCCATATTATGCTTATATAATCGATAGAACGACAATTACTGTACTTATTACTCTTATCATTATCGATCTAACTCATATTGTTAGCCATATTATGCTTATATGATCGATAGAACGACATTTTACTATACTTATTACTCTTATTATGATCAATCTAACTTATATTATTAGCCATATTATGCAGATATGATCGATAGAACGACAATTACTATACTTATTACACTCACTATTATCAATCTAACTCATATTATTAACAATATTATGCAGATATGATCGATAGCACGACATTTACTATACTTATTACTCTTATTATTATCAATCTAACTCATATTACTAGCCATATTATGCTTAAATGATCGATAGAACGACAACTACTATACTTATTACTCTTATTATTATCAATCTAACTCATATTATTAGCCATATTATGCTTATATGATCGATAGAACGACAATTACTATACTCACTACTCTTATTATTATCAATCTAACTCATATTATTAGCCATACTATGCTTATATGATCGACAGAACGACAATTACTGTACTTATTACACTCACTATTATCAATCTAACTCATGTTATTAACCATATTATGCAGATATGATCGATAGAACGACATTTACTATACTTATTACTCTTATCATTATCGATCTAACTCATATTATTAGCCATATTATGCTTATATTATCGATAGAACGACAATTACTGTACTTATTACTGTTATTATTATCAATTTAACTCATATTATTAGCCATATTATGCTTATATGATCGATAGAACGACAATTACTATACTTATTACTCTTATTATTATGAATCTAACTCATATTATTAACCATATTATGCAGATATGATCGATAGAACTACAATTGCTATACTCATTACTCTTATTATTATCAATCTAACTCATATTATTAGCCATATTATGCTTATATGATCGATAGAACGACAATTACTACACTTATTACTCTTATTATTATCAATCTAACTCATATTACCAGCCATATTATGCTTAAATGATCGATAGAACGACAATTACTATACTTATTACACTTACTATTATCAATCTAACTCATATTATTAACCATGTTATGCTTATATGATCGATAGAACGACAATTACTTTACTTATTACTCTTATTATTATTAATCTAACTCATATTATTCACCATATTATGCAGATATGATCGATAGAACTACAATTACTATACTCATTACTCTTATTATTATCAATCTAACTCATATTATTAGCCATATTATGCATATATGATCGATAGAACGACAATTACTATACTTATTACACTCACTATTATCAATCTAACTCATGTTATTAACCATATTATGCTTAAATGATCGATAGAACGACAATTACTATACTTATTACTCTTATTATTATCAATCTAACTCATATTATTAGCCATATTATGCTTAAATGATCGATAGAACGACAATTACTATACTTATTACTCTTATTATTATCAAGCTAACTCATATTATTAGCCATATTATGCTTATATGATCGACAGAACGACAATTACTATACTTATTACTCTTATCATTATCAATCTAACTCATATTATTAACCATGTTATGCTTACATGATCGATAGAACGACAATTACTTTACTTATTACTCTTATTATTATTAATCTAACTCATATTATTAACCATATTATGCTAATATGATCGATAGAACGACAATTACTATACTTATTACTCTTATTATTATGAATCTAACTCCTATTATTAACCATATTATGCAGATATGATCGATAGAACTACAATTACTTTACTTATTACTCTTATTATTATTAATCTAACTCATATTATTAACCATATTATGCTAATATGATCGATAGAACGACAATTACTATACTTATTACTCTTATTATTATGAATCTAACTCATATTATTAACCATATTATGCAGATATGATCGACAGAACTACAATTACTATACTCATTACTCTTATTATTATCAATCTAACTCATATTATTAGCCATATTATGCATATATGATCGATAGAACGACAATTACTATACTTATTACACTCACTATTATCAATCTAACTCATGTTATTAACCATATTATGCTTAAATGATCGATAGAACGACAATTACTATACTTATTACTCTTATTATTATCAAGCTAACTCATATTATTAGCCATGTTATGCTTATATGATCGATAGAACGACAATTACTATACTTATTACTCTTATTATTATGAATCTAACTCATATTATTAACCATATTATGCAGATATGATCGATAGAACTACAATTACTATACTCATTACTCTTATTATTATCAGTCTAACTCATATTATTAGCCATATTATGCTTATATTATCGATAGAACGACAATTACTGTACTTATTACTGTTATTATTATCAATTTAACTCATATTATTAGCCATATTATGCTTATATGATCGATAGAACGACAATTACTATACTTATTACTCTTATTATTATGAATCTAACTCATATTATTAACCATATTATGCAGATATGATCGATAGAACTACAATTGCTATACTCATTACTCTTATTATTATCAATCTAACTCATATTATTAGCCATATTATGCTTATATGTTCGATAGAACGACAATTACTATACTTATTACTCTTATTATTATCAAGCTAACTCATATTATTAGCCATATTATGCTTATATGATCGATAGAACGACAATTACTATACTTATTACTCTTATTATTATCAATCTAACTCATATTATTAGCCATATTATGCTTAAATGATCGATAGAACGACAATTACTATACTTATTACTCTTATTATTATCAATCTAACTCATATTATTAGCCATATTATGCTTAAATGATCGATAGAACGACAATTACTATACTTATTACTCTTATTATTATCAAGCTAACTCATATTATTAGCCATATTATGCTTATATGATCGACAGAACGGCAATTACTATACTTACTATTCTTATTTTTATCAACCTAACTCATATTATTAGCCATATTATGCTTAAATGATCGATAGAACGACAATTACTATACTTATTACTCTTATTATTATTAATCTAACTCATATTATTAGCCATATTATGCTTAAATGATCGATAGAACGACAATTACTATACTTATTACTCTTATTATTATCAAGCTAACTCATATTATTAGCCATATTATGCTTAAATGATCGATAGAACGACAATTACTATACTTATTACTCTTATTATTATCAAGCTAACTCATATTATTAGCCACATTATGCTTATATGATCGACAGAACGACAATTACTATACTCATTATTCTTATTTTTATCAACCTAACTCATATTATTAGCCATATTATGCTTAAATGATCGATAGAACGACAATTACTATACTTATTACTCTTATTATTATCAATCTAACTCATATTATTAGCCATATTATGCTTATATAATCGATAGAACGACAATTACTGTACTTATTACTCTTATCATTATCGATCTAACTCATATTGTTAGCCATATTATGCTTATATGATCGATAGAACGACATTTTACTATACTTATTACTCTTATTATTATCAATCTAACTTATATTATTGGCCATATTATGCAGATATGATCGATAGAACGACAATAACTATACTTATTACACTCACTATTATCAATCTAACTCATATTATTAACAATATTATGCAGATATGATCGATAGCACGACATTTACTATACTTATTACTCTTATTATTATCAATCTAACTCATATTACTAGCCATATTATGCTTAAATGATCGATAGAACGACAACTACTATACTTATTACTCTTATTATTATCAATCTAACTCATATTATTAGCCATATTATGCTTATATGATCGATAGAACGACAATTACTATACTCACTACTCTTATTATTATCAATCTAACTCATATTATTAGCCATACTATGCTTATATGATCGACAGAACGACAATTACTGTACTTATTACACTCACTATTATCAATCTAACTCATGTTATTAACCATATTATGCAGATATGATCGATAGAACGACATTTACTATACTTATTACTCTTATCATTATCGATCTAACTCATATTATTAGCCATATTATGCTTAAATGATCGATAGAACGACAATTACTATACTTATTACTCTTATTATTATTAATCTAACTCATATTATTAACCATATTATGCTTATATGTTCGATAGAACGACAATTACTATACTTATTACTCTTATTATTATCAAGCTAACTCATATTATTAGCCATATTATGCTTATATGATCGATAGAACGACAATTACTATACTTATTACACTCACTATTATCAATCTAACTCATGTTATTAACCATATTATGCTTAAATGATCGATAGAACGACAATTACTATACTTATTACTCTTATTATTATCAATCTAACTCATATTATTAGCCATATTATGCTTAAATGATCGATAGAACGACAATTACTATACTTATTACTCTTATTATTATCAAGCTAACTCATATTATTAGCCATATTATGCTTATATGATCGACAGAACGACAATTACTATACTTATTACTCTTATCATTATCAATCTAACTCATATTATTAACCATGTTATGCTTATATGATCGATAGAACGACAATTACTTTACTTATTACTCTTATTATTATTAATCTAACTCATATTATTAACCATATTATGCTAATATGATCGATAGAACGACAATTACTATACTTATTACTCTTATTATTATGAATCTAACTCCTATTATTAACCATATTATGCAGATATGATCGATAGAACTACAATTACTTTACTTATTACTCTTATTATTATTAATCTAACTCATATTATTAACCATATTATGCTAATATGATCGATAGAACGACAATTACTATACTTATTACTCTTATTATTATGAATCTAACTCATATTATTAACCATATTATGCAGATATGATCGATAGAACTACAATTACTATACTCATTACTCTTATTATTATCAATCTAACTCATATTATTAGCCATATTATGCATATATGATCGATAGAACGACAATTACTATACTTATTACACTCACTATTATCAATCTAACTCATGTTATTAACCATATTATGCTTAAATGATCGATAGAACGACAATTACTATACTTATTACTCTTATTATTATCAAGCTAACTCATATTATTAGCCATATTATGCTTATATTATCGATAGAACGACAATTACTGTACTTATTACTGTTATTATTATCAATTTAACTCATATTATTAGCCATATTATGCTTAAATGATCGATAGAACGACAATTACTATACTTACTACTCTTATTATTATCAATCTAACTCATATTATTAGCCATATTATGCTTAAATGATCGATAGAACGACAATTACTATACTTATTACTCTTATTATTATCAAGCTAACTCATATTATTAGCCATATTATGCTTATATGATCGACAGAACGGCAATTACTATACTTACTATTCTTATTTTTATCAACCTAACTCATATTATTAGCCATATTATGCTTAAATGATCGATAGAACGACAATTACTATACTTATTACTCTTATTATTATTAATCTAACTCATATTATTAGCCATATTATGCTTAAATGATCGATAGAACGACAATTACTATACTTATTACTCTTATTATTATCAAGCTAACTCATATTATTAGCCATATTATGCTTAAATGATCGATAGAACGACAATTACTATACTTATTACTCTTATTATTATCAAGCTAACTCATATTATTAGCCACATTATGCTTATATGATCGACAGAACGACAATTACTATACTCATTATTCTTATTTTTATCAACCTAACTCATATTATTAGCCATATTATGCTTAAATGATCGATAGAACGACAATTACTATACTTATTACTCTTATTATTATCAATCTAACTCATATTATTAGCCATATTATGCTTATATAATCGATAGAACGACAATTACTGTACTTATTACTCTTATCATTATCGATCTAACTCATATTGTTAGCCATATTATGCTTATATGATCGATAGAACGACATTTTACTATACTTATTACTCTTATTATTATCAATCTAACTTATATTATTGGCCATATTATGCAGATATGATCGATAGAACGACAATAACTATACTTATTACACTCACTATTATCAATCTAACTCATGTTATTAACCATATTATGCAGATATGATCGATAGAACGACATTTACTATACTTATTACTCTTATCATTATCGATCTAACTCATATTATTAGCCATATTATGCTTAAATGATCGATAGAACGACAACTACTATACTTATTACTCTTATTATTATTAATCTAACTCATATTATTAGCCATATTATGCTTAAATGATCGATAGAACGACAATTACTATACTTATTACTCTTATTATTATCAAGCTAACTCATATTATTAGCCATGTTATGCTTATATGATCGATAGAACGACAATTACTATACTTATTACTCTTATTATTATGAATCTAACTCATATTATTAACCATATTATGCAGATATGATCGATAGAACTACAATTACTATACTCATTACTCTTATTATTATCAGTCTAACTCATATTATTAGCCATATTATGCTTAAATGATCGATAGAACGACAATTACTATACTTATTACTCTTATTATTATCAAGCTAACTCATATTATTAGCCATATTATGCTTATATGATCGACAGAACGACAATTACTATACTTATTATTCTTATTTTTATCAACCTAACTCATATTATTAGCCATATTATGCTTAAATGATCGATAGAAGGACAATTACTATACTTATTACTCTTATTATTATCAATCTAACTCATATTATTAGCCATATTATGCTTAAATGATCGATAGAACGACAATTACTATACTTATTACTCTTATTATTATCAAGCTAACTCATATTATTAGCCACATTATGCTTATATGATCGACAGAACGACAATTACTATACTCATTATTCTTATTTTTATCAACCTAACTCATATTATTAGCCATATTATGCTTAAATGATCGATAGAACGACAATTACTATACTTATTACTCTTATTATTATCAATCTAACTCATATTATTAGCCATATTATGCTTATATAATCGATAGAACGACAATTACTGTACTTATTACTCTTATCATTATCGATCTAACTCATATTGTTAGCCATATTATGCTTATATGATCGATAGAACGACATTTTACTATACTTATTACTCTTATTATGATCAATCTAACTTATATTATTAGCCATATTATGCAGATATGATCGATAGAACGACAATTACTATACTTATTACACTCACTATTATCAATCTAACTCATATTATTAACAATATTATGCAGATATGATCGATAGCACGACATTTACTATACTTATTACTCTTATTATTATCAATCTAACTCATATTACTAGCCATATTATGCTTAAATGATCGATAGAACGACAACTACTATACTTATTACTCTTATTATTATCAATCTAACTCATATTATTAGCCATATTATGCTTATATGATCGATAGAACTACAATTACTATACTCATTACTCTTATTATTATCAGTCTAACTCATATTATTAGCCATATTATGCTTAAATGATCGATAGAACGACAATTACTATACTTATTACTCTTATTATTATCAAGCTAACTCATATTATTAGCCATATTATGCTTATATGATCGACAGAACGACAATTACTATACTTATTATTCTTATTTTTATCAACCTAACTCATATTATTAGCCATATTATGCTTAAATGATCGATAGAAGGACAATTACTATACTTATTACTCTTATTATTATCAATCTAACTCATATTATTAGCCATATTATGCTTAAATGATCGATAGAACGACAATTACTATACTTATTACTCTTATTATTATCAAGCTAACTCATATTATTAGCCACATTATGCTTATATGATCGACAGAACGACAATTACTATACTCATTATTCTTATTTTTATCAACCTAACTCATATTATTAGCCATATTATGCTTAAATGATCGATAGAACGACAATTACTATACTTATTACTCTTATTATTATCAATCTAACTCATATTATTAGCCATATTATGCTTATATAATCGATAGAACGACAATTACTGTACTTATTACTCTTATCATTATCGATCTAACTCATATTGTTAGCCATATTATGCTTATATGATCGATAGAACGACATTTTACTATACTTATTACTCTTATTATTATCAATCTAACTTATATTATTAGCCATATTATGCAGATATGATCGATAGAACGACAATTACTATACTTATTACACTCACTATTATCAATCTAACTCATATTATTAACAATATTATGCAGATATGATCGATAGCACGACATTTACTATACTTATTACTCTTATTATTATCAATCTAACTCATATTACTAGCCATATTATGCTTAAATGATCGATAGAACGACAACTACTATACTTATTACTCTTATTATTATCAATCTAACTCATATTATTAGCCATATTATGCTTATATGATCGATAGAACGACAATTACTATACTCACTACTCTTATTATTATCAATCTAACTCATATTATTAGCCATATTATGCTTAAATGATCGATAGAACGACAATTACTATACTTATTACTCTTATTATTATCAAGCTAACTCATATTATTAGCCACATTATGCTTATATGATCGACAGAACGACAATTACTATACTCATTATTCTTATTTTTATCAACCTAACTCATATTATTAGCCATATTATGCTTATATTATCGATAGAACGACAATTACTGTACTTATTACTGTTATTATTATCAATTTAACTCATATTATTAGCCATATTATGCTTATATGATCGATAGAACGACAATTACTATACTTATTACTCTTATTATTATGAATCTAACTCATATTATTAACCATATTATGCAGATATGATCGATAGAACTACAATTGCTATACTCATTACTCTTATTATTATCAATCTAACTCATATTATTAGCCATATTATGCTTATATGATCGATAGAGCGACAATTACTACACTTATTACTCTTATTATTATCAATCTAACTCATATTACCAGCCATATTATGCTTAAATGATCGATAGAACGACAATTACTATACTTATTACACTTACTATGATCAATCTAACTCATATTATTAACCATGTTATGCTTATATGATCGATAGAACGACAATTACTTTACTTATTACTCTTATTATTATTAATCTAACTCATATTATTAACCATATTATGCTAATATGATCGATAGAACGACAAGTACTATACTTATTACTCTTATTATTATGAATCTAACTCCTATTATTAACCATATTATGCAGATATGATCGATAGAACTACAATTACTTTACTTATTACTCTTATTATTATTAATCTAACTCATATTATTAACCATATTATGCTAATATGATCGATAGAACGACAATTACTATACTTATTACTCTTATTATTATGAATCTAACTCATATTATTAACCATATTATGCAGATATGATCGATAGAACTACAATTACTATACTCATTACTCTTATTATTATCAATCTAACTCATATTATTAGCCATATTATGCATATATGATCGATAGAACGACAATTACTATACTTATTACACTCACTATTATCAATCTAACTCATGTTATTAACCATATTATGCAGATATGATCGACAGCACGACATTTACTATACTTATTACTCTTATTATTATCAATCTAACTCATATTATTAGCCATATTGTGCTTATATGATCGATAGAACGACAATTACTATACTTATTACTATTATTATTATCAATCTAACTCATATTACCAGCCATATTATGCTTAAATGATCGATAGAACGACAATTACTATACTTATTACACTTACTATTATCAATCTAACTCATATTATTAGCCATATTATGCTTAAATGATCGATAGAACGACAATTACTATACTTATTACTCTTATTATTATCAAGCTAACTCATATTATTAGCCACATTATGCTTATATGATCGACAGAACGACAATTACTATACTCATTATTCTTATTTTTATCAACCTAACTCATATTATTAGCCATATTATGCTTAAATGATCGATAGAACGACAATTACTATACTTATTACTCTTATTATTATCAATCTAACTCATATTATTAGCCATATTATGCTTATATAATCGATAGAACGACAATTACTGTACTTATTACTCTTATCATTATCGATCTAACTCATATTGTTAGCCATATTATGCTTATATGATCGATAGAACGACATTTTACTATACTTATTACTCTTATTATTATCAATCTAACTTATATTATTAGCCATATTATGCAGATATGATCGATAGAACGACAATTACTATACTTATTACACTCACTATTATCAATCTAACTCATATTATTAACAATATTATGCAGATATGATCGATAGCACGACATTTACTATACTTATTACTCTTATTATTATCAATCTAACTCATATTACTAGCCACATTATGCTTAAATGATCGATAGAACGACAACTACTATACTTATTACTCTTATTATTATCAATCTAACTCATATTATTAGCCATATTATGCTTATATGATCGATAGGACGACAATTACTATACTCACTACTCTTATTATTATCAATCTAACTCATATTATTAGCCATACTATGCTTATATGATCGACAGAACGACAATTACTGTACTTATTACACTCACTATTATCAATCTAACTCATGTTATTAACCATATTATGCAGATATGATCGATAGAACGACATTTACTATACTTATTACTCTTATCATTATCGATCTAACTCATATTATTAGCCATATTATGCTTATATTATCGATAGAACGACAATTACTGTACTTATTACTGTTATTATTATCAATTTAACTCATATTATTAGCCATATTATGCTTATATGATCGATAGAACGACAATTACTATACTTATTACACTTACTATTATCAATCTAACTCATATTATTAACCATGTTATGCTTATATGTTCGATAGAACGACAATTACTGTACTTATTACACTCACTATTATCAATCTAACTCATGTTATTAACCATATTATGCAGATATGATCGATAGAACTACAATTGCTATACTCATTACTCTTATTATTATCAATCTAACTCATATTATTAGCCATATTATGCTTATATGTTCGATAGAACGACAATTACTACACTTATTACTCTTATTATTATCAATCTAACTCATATTACCAGCCATATTATGCTTAAATGATCGATAGAACGACAATTACTATACTTATTACACTTACTATTATCAATCTAACTCATATTATTAACCATGTTATGCTTATATGATCGATAGAACGACAATTACTTTACTTATTACTCTTACTATTATTAATCTAACTCATATTATTAACCATATTATGCTAATATGATCGATAGAACGACAATTACTATACTTATTACTCTTATTATTATGAATCTAACTCCTATTATTAACCATATTATGCAGATATGATCGATAGAACTACAATTACTTTACTTATTACTCTTATTATTATTAATCTAACTCATATTATTAACCATATTATGCTAATATGATCGATAGAACGACAATTACTATACTTATTACTCTTATTATTATGAATCTAACTCATATTATTAACCATATTATGCAGATATGATCGATAGAACTACAATTACTATACTCATTACTCTTATTATTATCAATCTAACTCATATTATTAGCCATATTATGCATATATGATCGATAGAACGACAATTACTATACTTATTACACTCACTATTATCAATCTAACTCATGTTATTAACCATATTATGCTTAAATGATCGATAGAACGACAATTACTATACTTATTACTCTTATTATTATCAATCTAACTCATATTATTAGCCATATTATGCTTAAATGATCGATAGAACGACAATTACTATACTTATTACTCTTATTATTATCAAGCTAACTCATATTATTAGCCATATTATGCTTATATGATCGACAGAACGACAATTACTATACTTATTATTCTTATTTTTATCAACCTAACTCATATTATTAGCCATATTATGCTTAAATGATCGATAGAACGACAATTACTATACTTATTACTCTTATTATTATTAATCTAACTCATATTATTAGCCATATTATGCTTAAATGATCGATAGAACGACAATTACTATACTTATTACTCTTATTATTATCAAGCTAACTCATATTATTAGCCATGTTATGCTTATATGATCGATAGAACGACAATTACTATACTTATTACTCTTATTATTATGAATCTAACTCATATTATTAACCATATTATGCAGATATGATCGATAGAACTACAATTACTATACTCATTACTCTTATTATTATCAGTCTAACTCATATTATTAGCCATATTATGCTTAAATGATCGATAGAACGACAATTACTATACTTATTACTCTTATTATTATCAAGCTAACTCATATTATTAGCCATATTATGCTTATATGATCGACAGAACGACAATTACTATACTTATTATTCTTATTTTTATCAACCTAACTCATATTATTAGCCATATTATGCTTAAATGATCGATAGAAGGACAATTACTATACTTATTACTCTTATTATTATCAATCTAACTCATATTATTAGCCATATTATGCTTAAATGATCGATAGAACGACAATTACTATACTTATTACTCTTATTATTATCAAGCTAACTCATATTATTAGCCACATTATGCTTATATGATCGACAGAACGACAATTACTATACTCATTATTCTTATTTTTATCAACCTAACTCATATTATTAGCCATATTATGCTTAAATGATCGATAGAACGACAATTACTATACTTATTACTCTTATTATTATCAATCTAACTCATATTATTAGCCATATTATGCTTATATAATCGATAGAACGACAATTACTGTACTTATTACTCTTATCATTATCGATCTAACTCATATTGTTAGCCATATTATGCTTATATGATCGATAGAACGACATTTTACTATACTTATTACTCTTATTATTATCAATCTAACTTATATTATTAGCCATATTATGCAGATATGATCGATAGAACGACAATTACTATACTTATTACACTCACTATTATCAATCTAACTCATATTATTAACAATATTATGCAGATATGATCGATAGCACGACATTTACTATACTTATTACTCTTATTATTATCAATCTAACTCATATTACTAGCCATATTATGCTTAAATGATCGATAGAACGACAACTACTATACTTATTACTCTTATTATTATCAATCTAACTCATATTATTAGCCATATTATGCTTATATGATCGATAGAACGACAATTACTATACTCACTACTCTTATTATTATCAATCTAACTCATATTATTAGCCATACTATGCTTATATGATCGACAGAACGACAATTACTGTACTTATTACACTCACTATTATCAATCTAACTCATGTTATTAACCATATTATGCAGATATGATCGATAGAACGACATTTACTATACTTATTACTCTTATCATTATCGATCTAACTCATATTATTAGCCATATTATGCTTATATTATCGATAGAACGACAACTACTGTACTTATTACTGTTATTATTATCAATTTAACTCATATTATTAGCCATATTATGCTTATATGATCGATAGAACGACAATTACTATACTTATTACTCTTATTATTATGAATCTAACTCATATTATTAACCATATTATGCAGATATGATCGATAGAACTACAATTGCTATACTCATTACTCTTATTATTATCAATCTAACTCATATTATTAGCCATATTATGCTTATATGATCGATAGAGCGACAATTACTACACTTATTACTCTTATTATTATCAATCTAACTCATATTACCAGCCATATTATGCTTAAATGATCGATAGAACGACAATTACTATACTTATTACACTTACTATGATCAATCTAACTCATATTATTAACCATGTTATGCTTATATGATCGATAGAACGACAATTACTTTACTTATTACTCTTATTATTATTAATCTAACTCATATTATTAACCATATTATGCTAATATGATCGATAGAACGACAAGTACTATACTTATTACTCTTATTATTATGAATCTAACTCCTATTATTAACCATATTATGCAGATATGATCGATAGAACTACAATTACTTTACTTATTACTCTTATTATTATTAATCTAACTCATATTATTAACCATATTATGCTAATATGATCGATAGAACGACAATTACTATACTTATTACTCTTATTATTATGAATCTAACTCATATTATTAACCATATTATGCAGATATGATCGATAGAACTACAATTACTATACTCATTACTCTTATTATTATCAATCTAACTCATATTATTAGCCATATTATGCATATATGATCGATAGAACGACAATTACTATACTTATTACACTCACTATTATCAATCTAACTCATGTTATTAACCATATTATGCAGATATGATCGACAGCACGACATTTACTATACTTATTACTCTTATTATTATCAATCTAACTCATATTATTAGCCATATTGTGCTTATATGATCGATAGAACGACAATTACTATACTTATTACTATTATTATTATCAATCTAACTCATATTACCAGCCATATTATGCTTAAATGATCGATAGAACGACAATTACTATACTTATTACACTTACTATTATCAATCTAACTCATATTATTAACCATGTTATGCTTATATGATTGATAGAACGACAATTACTTTACTTATTACTCTTATTATTATTCATCTAACTCATATTATTAACCATATTATGCTAATATGATCGATAGAACGACAAATACTATACTTATTACTCTTATTATTATGAATCTAACTCATATTATTAACCATATTATGCAGATATGATCGATAGAACTACAATTACTTTACTTATTACTCTTATTATTATTAATCTAACTCATATTATTAACCATATTATGCTAATATGATCGATAGAACGACAATTACTATACTTATTACTCTTATTATTATGAATCTAACTCATATTACCAGCCATATTATGCTTAAATGATCGATAGAACGACAATTACTATACTCATTACTCTTATTATTATCAATCTAACTCATATTATTAGCCATATTATGCATATATGATCGATAGAACGACAATTACTATACTTATTACACTCACTATTATCAATCTAACTCATGTTATTAACCATATTATGCAGATATGATCGACAGCACGACATTTACTATACTTATTACTCTTATTATTATCAATCTAACTCATATTATTAGCCATATTGTGCTTATATGATCGATAGAACGACAATTACTATACTTATTACTATTATTATTATCAATCTAACTCATATTATTAGCCATATTATGCATATATGATTGATAGAACGACAATTACTGTACTTATTACTCTTATCATTATCGATCTAACTCATATTATTAGCCATAGTATGCTTATATTATCGATAGAACGACAATTACTGTACTTATTACTGTTATTATTATCAATTTAACTCATATTATTAGCCATATTATGCTTATATGATCGATAGAACGACAATTACTATACTTATTACTCTTATTATTATGAATCTAACTCATATTATTAACCATATTATGCAGATATGATCGATAGAACTACAATTGCTATACTCATTACTCTTATTATTATCAATCTAACTCATATTATTAGCCATATTATGCTTATATGATCGATAGAACGACAATTACTATACTTATTACTCTTATTATTATCAATCTAACTCATATTATTAGCCATATTATGCTTATATGATCGATAGAACGACAATTACTGTACTTACTACTCTTATCATTATCGATCTAACTCATATTTTTAGCCATATTATGCTTATATGATCGATAGAACGACAATTACTATACTTATTACTCTTATTATTATCAATCTAACTCATATTATTAGCCATATTATGCTTAGATGATCGATAGAACGACAATTACTATACTTATTACTCTTATTATTATCAATCTAACTCATATTACTAGCCATATTATGCTTAAATGATCGATAGAACGACAATTACTATACTTATTACACTTACTATTATCAATCTAACTCATATTATTAGCCATATTATGCACATATGATCGATAGAACGACAATTACTATACTTATTACTCTTATTATTATCAATCTAACTCATATTATTAGCCATATTATGCTTAAATGATCGATAGAACGACAATTACTATACTTATTACTCTTATTATTATCAAGCTAACTCATATTATTAGCCATATTATGCTTGTATGATCGACAGAACGACAATTACTATACTTATTATTCTTATTTTTATCAACCTAACTCATATTATTAACCATATTATGCTTATATGATCGATAGAACGACAATTACTATACTTATTACTCTTATTATTATTAATCTAACTCATATTATTAACCATATTATGCTAATATGATCGATAGAACGACAATTACTATACTTATTACACTCACTATTATCAATCTAACTCATATTATTAACCATATTATGCAGATATGATCGATAGCACGACATTTACTATACTTATTACTCCTATTATTATCAACCTAACTCATATTATTAGCCATATTATGCTTATATGATCGATAGAACGACAATTACTATACTTATTACTCTTATTATTATCAATCTAACTCATATTATTAGCCATATTATGCTTATATGATCGATAGAACGACAATTACTGTACTTACTACTCTTATCATTATCGATCTAACTCATATTTTTAACCATATTATGCTTATATGATCGATGGAACGACAATTACTATACTTATTACTCTTATTATTATCAATCTAACTCATATTATTAGCCATATTATGCTTAAATGATCGATAAAACGACAATTACTATACTTATTACTCTTATTATTATCAATCTAACTCATATTATTAGCCATATTATGCTTATATGATCGATAGAACGACAATTACTATACTTATTACTCTTATTATTATCAATCTAACTCATATTATTAGCCATACTATGCTTATATGATCGACAGAACGACAATTACTGTACTTATTACACTCACTATTATCAATCTAACTCATGTTATTAACCATATTATGCAGATATGATCGATAGAACGACATTTACTATACTTATTACTCTTATCATTATCGATCTAACTCATATTATTAGCCATATTATGCTTATATTATCGATAGAACGACAATTACTGTACTTATTACTGTTATTATTATCAATTTAACTCATATTATTAGCCATATTATGCTTATATGATCGATAGAACGACAATTACTATACTTATTACTCTTATTATTATGAATCTAACTCATATTATTAACCATATTATGCAGATATGATCGATAGAACTACAATTACTATACTCATTACTCTTATTATTATCAATCTAACTCATATTATTATCCATATTATGCATATATGATCGATAGAACGACAATTACTATACTTATTACACTCACTGTTATCAATCTAACTCATGTTATTAACCATATTATGCAGATATGATCGACAGCACGACATTTACTATACTTATTACTCTTATTATTATCAATCTAACTCATATTATTAGCCATATTGTGCTTATATGATCGATAGAACGACAATTACTATACTTATTACTCTTATTATTATCAATCTAACTCATATTATTAGCCATATTATGCTTATATGATCGATAGAACGACAATTACTATACTTATTACTCTTATTATTATCAATCTAACTCATATTATTAGCCATATTATGCTTATATGATCGATAGAACGACAATTACTGTACTTACTACTCTTATCATTATCGATCTAACTCATATTTTTAGCCATATTATGCTTATATGATCGATAGAACGACAAGTACTATACTTATTACTCTTATTATTATCAATCTAACTCATATTATTAGTCATATTATGCATATATGATCGATAGAACGACAATTACTGTACTTATTACTCTTATCATTATCGATCTAACTCATATTATTAGCCATATTATGCTTATATTATCGATAGAACGACAATTACTGTACTTATTACTCTTATTGTTATCAATTTAACTCATATTATTAACCATGTTATGCTTATATGATCGATAGAACGACAATTACTTTACTTATTACTCTTATTATTATTAATCTAACTCATATTATTAACCATATTATGCTAATATGATCGATAGAACGACAATTACTATACTTATTACTCTTATTATTATGAATCTAACTCATATTATTAACCATATTATGCAGATATGATCGATAGAACTACAATTACTATACTCATTACTCTTATTATCAATCTAACTCATATCATTAGCCATATTATGCATATATGATCGATAGAACGACAATTACTATACTTATTACACTCACTATTATCAATCTAACTCATGTTATTAACCATATTATGCAGATATGATCGACAGCACGACATTTACTATACTTATTACTCTTATTATTATCAATCTAACTCATATTATTAGCCATATTATGCATATATGATCGATAGAACGACAATTACTGTACTTATTACTCTTATCATTATCGATCTAACTCATATTATTAGCCATATTATGCTTATATTATCGATAGAACGACAATTACTGTACTTATTACTAGTATTATTATCAATTTAACTCATATTATTAGCCATATTATGCTTATATGATCGATAGAACGACAATTACTATACTTATTACTCTTATTATTATGAATCTAACTCATATTATTAACCATATTATGCAGATATGATCGATAGAACTACAATTGCTATACTCATTACTCTTATTATTATCAATCTAACTCATATTATTAGCCATATTATGCTTATATGATCGATAGAACGACAATTACTATACTTATTACTCTTATTATTATCAATCTAACTCATATTATTAGCCATATTATGCTTATATGATCGATAGAACGACAATTACTGTTCTTACTACTCTTATCATTATCGATCTAACTCATATTTTTAGCCATATTATGCTTATATGATCGATAGAACGACAATTACTATACTTATTACTCTTATTATTATCAATCTAACTCATATTATTAGCCATATTATGCTTAAATGATCGATAGACCGACAATTACTATACTTATTACTCTTATTATTATCAATCTAACTCATATTACTAGCCATATTATGCTTAAATGATCGATAGAACGACAATTACTATACTTATTACACTTACTATTATCAATCTAACTCATATTATTAGCCATATTATGCACATATGATCGATAGAACGACAATTACTATACTTATTACTCTTATTATTATCAATCTAACTCATATTATTAGCCATATTATGCTTAAATGATCCATAGAACGACAATTACTATACTTATTACTCTTATTATTATCAAGCTAACTCATATTATTAGCCATATTATGCTTATATGATCGACAGAACGACAATTACTATACTTATTATTCTTATTTTTATCAACCTAACTCATATTATTAACCATATTACGCTTATATGATCGATAGAACGACAATTACTATACTTATTACTCTTATTATTATTAATCTAACTCATATTATTAACCATATTATGCTAATATGATCGATAGAACGACAATTACTATACTTATTACACTCACTATTATCAATCTAACTCATATTATTAGCCATATTATGCTTATATAATCGATAGAACGACAATTACTGTACTTATTACTCTTATCATTATCGATCTAACTCATATTGTTAGCCATATTATGCTTATATGATCGATAGAACGACATTTTACTATACTTATTACTCTTATTATGATCAATCTAACTTATATTATTAGCCATATTATGCAGATATGATCGATAGAACGACAATTACTATACTTATTACACTCACTATTATCAATCTAACTCATATTATTAACAATATTATGCAGATATGATCGATAGCACGACATTTACTATACTTATTACTCTTATTATTATCAATCTAACTCATATTACTAGCCATATTATGCTTAAATGATCGATAGAACGACAACTACTATACTTATTACTCTTATTATTATCAATCTAACTCATATTATTAGCCATATTATGCTTATATGATCGATAGAACGACAATTACTATACTCACTACTCTTATTATTATCAATCTAACTCATATTATTAGCCATACTATGCTTATATGATCGACAGAACGACAATTACTGTACTTATTACACTCACTATTATCAATCTAACTCATGTTATTAACCATATTATGCAGATATGATCGATAGAACGACATTTACTATACTTATTACTCTTATCATTATCGATCTAACTCATATTATTAGCCATATTATGCTTATATTATCGATAGAACGACAATTACTGTACTTATTACTGTTATTATTGTCAATTTAACTCATATTATTAGCCATATTATGCTTATATGATCGATAGAACGACAATTACTATACTTATTACTCTTATTATTATGAATCTAACTCATATTATTAACCATATTATGCAGATATGATCGATAGAACTACAATTGCTATACTCATTACTCTTATTATTATCAATCTAACTCATATTATTAGCCATATTATGCTTATATGATCGATAGAACGACAATTACTACACTTATTACTCTTATTATTATCAATCTAACTCATATTACCAGCCATATTATGCTTAAATGATCGATAGAACGACAATTACTATACTTATTACACTTACTATTATCAATCTAACTCATATTATTAACCATGTTATGCTTATATGATCGATAGAACGACAATTACTTTACTTATTACTCTTATTATTATTAATCTAACTCATATTATTAACCATATTATGCAGATATGATCGATAGAACTACAATTGCTATACTTATTACTCTTATTATTATGAATCTAACTCCTATTATTAACCATATTATGCAGATATGATCGATAGAACTACAATTACTTTACTTATTACTCTTATTATTATTAATCTAACTCATATTATTAACCATATTATGCTAATATGATCGATAGAACGACAATTACTATACTTATTACTCTTATTATTATGAATCTAACTCATATTATTAACCATATTATGCAGATATGATCGATAGAACTACAATTACTATACTCATTACTCTTATTATTATCAATCTAACTCATATTATTAGCCATATTATGCATATATGATCGATAGAACGACAATTACTATACTTATTACACTCACTATTATCAATCTAACTCATGTTATTAACCATATTATGCTTAAATGATCGATAGAACGACAATTACTATACTTATTACTCTTATTATTATCAATCTAACTCATATTATTAGCCATATTATGCTTAAATGATCGATAGAACGACAATTACTATACTTATTACTCTTATTATTATCAAGCTAACTCATATTATTAGCCATATTATGCTTATATGATCGACAGAACGACAATTACTATACTTATTATTCTTATTTTTATCAACCTAACTCATATTATTAGCCATATTATGCTTAAATGATCGATAGAACGACAATTACTATACTTATTACTCTTATTATTATTAATCTAACTCATATTATTAGCCATATTATGCTTAAATGATCGATAGAACGACAATTACTATACTTATTACTCTTATTATTATCAAGCTAACTCATATTATTAGCCATGTTATGCTTATATGATCGATAGAACGACAATTACTATACGTATTACTCTTATTATTATGAATCCAACTCATATTATTAACCATATTATGCAGATATGATCGATAGAACTACAATTACTATACTCATTACTCTTATTATTATCAGTCTAACTCATATTATTAGCCATATTATGCTTAAATGATCGATAGAACGACAATTACTATACTTATTACTCTTATTATTATCAAGCTAACTCATATTATTAGCCATATTATGCTTATATGATCGACAGAACGACAATTACTATACTTATTATTCTTATTTTTATCAACCTAACTCATATTATTAGCCATATTATGCTTAAATGATCGATAGAAGGACAATTACTATACTTATTACTCTTATTATTATCAATCTAACTCATATTATTAGCCATATTATGCTTAAATGATCGATAGAACGACAATTACTATACTTATTACTCTTATCATTATCGATCTAACTCATATTGTTAGCCATATTATGCTTATATGATCGATAGAACGACATTTTACTATACTTATTACTCTTATTATTATCAATCTAACTTATATTATTAGCCATATTATGCAGATATGATCGATAGAACGACAATTACTATACTTATTACACTCACTATTATCAATCTAACTCATATTATTAACAATATTATGCAGATATGATCGATAGCACGACATTTACTATACTTATTACTCTTATTATTATCAATCTAACTCATATTACTAGCCATATTATGCTTAAATGATCGATAGAACGACAACTACTATACTTATTACTCTTATTATTATCAATCTAACTCATATTATTAGCCATATTATGCTTATATGATCGATAGAACGACAATTACTATACTCACTACTCTTATTATTATCAATCTAACTCATATTATTAGCCATACTATGCTTATATGATCGACAGAACGACAATTACTGTACTTATTACACTCACTATTATCAATCTAACTCATGTTATTAACCATATTATGCAGATATGATCGATAGAACGACATTTACTATACTTATTACTCTTATCATTATCGATCTAACTCATATTATTAGCCATATTATGCTTATATTATCGATAGAACGACAATTACTGTACTTATTACTGTTATTATTATCAATTTAACTCATATTATTAGCCATATTATGCTTATATGATCGATAGAACGACAATTACTATACTTATTACTCTTATTATTATGAATCTAACTCATATTATTAACCATATTATGCAGATATGATCGATAGAACTACAATTGCTATACTCATTACTCTTATTATTATCAATCTAACTCATATTATTAGCCATATTATGCTTATATGATCGATAGAGCGACAATTACTACACTTATTACTCTTATTATTATCAATCTAACTCATATTACCAGCCATATTATGCTTAAATGATCGATAGAACGACAATTACTATACTTATTACACTTACTATGATCAATCTAACTCATATTATTAACCATGTTATGCTTATATGATCGATAGAACGACAATTACTTTACTTATTACTCTTATTATTATTAATCTAACTCATATTATTAACCATATTATGCTAATATGATCGATAGAACGACAAGTACTATACTTATTACTCTTATTATTATGAATCTAACTCCTATTATTAACCATATTATGCAGATATGATCGATAGAACTACAATTACTTTACTTATTACTCTTATTATTATGAATCTAACTCATATTATTAACCATATTATGCAGATATGATCGATAGAACTACAATTACTATACTCATTACTCTTATTATTATCAATCTAACTCATATTATTAGCCATATTATGCATATATGATCGATAGAACGACAATTACTATACTTATTACACTCACTATTATCAATCTAACTCATGTTATTAACCATATTATGCAGATATGATCGACAGCACGACATTTACTATACTTATTACTCTTATTATTATCAATCTAACTCATATTATTAGCCATATTGTGCTTATATGATCGATAGAACGACAATTACTATACTTATTACTATTATTATTATCAATCTAACTCATATTACCAGCCATATTATGCTTAAATGATCGATAGAACGACAATTACTATACTTATTACACTTACTATTATCAATCTAACTCATATTATTAACCATGTTATGCTTATATGATTGATAGAACGACAATTACTTTACTTATTACTCTTATTATTATTCATCTAACTCATATTATTAACCATATTATGCTAATATGATCGATAGAACGACAAATACTATACTTATTACTCTTATTATTATGAATCTAACTCATATTATTAACCATATTATGCAGATATGATCGATAGAACTACAATTACTTTACTTATTACTCTTATTATTATTAATCTAACTCATATTATTAACCATATTATGCTAATATGATCGATAGAACGACAATTACTATACTTATTACTCTTATTATTATGAATCTAACTCATATTACCAGCCATATTATGCTTAAATGATCGATAGAACGACAATTACTATACTCATTACTCTTATTATTATCAATCTAACTCATATTATTAGCCATATTATGCATATATGATCGATAGAACGACAATTACTATACTTATTACACTCACTATTATCAATCTAACTCATGTTATTAACCATATTATGCAGATATGATCGACAGCACGACATTTACTATACTTATTACTCTTATTATTATCAATCTAACTCATATTATTAGCCATATTGTGCTTATATGATCGATAGAACGACAATTACTATACTTATTACTATTATTATTATCAATCTAACTCATATTATTAGCCATATTATGCATATATGATTGATAGAACGACAATTACTGTACTTATTACTCTTATCATTATCGATCTAACTCATATTATTAGCCATATTATGCTTATATTATCGATAGAACGACAATTACTGTACTTATTACTGTTATTATTATCAATTTAACTCATATTATTAGCCATATTATGCTTATATGATCGATAGAACGACAATTACTATACTTATTACTCTTATTATTATGAATCTAACTCATATTATTAACCATATTATGCAGATATGATCGATAGAACTACAATTGCTATACTCATTACTCTTATTATTATCAATCTAACTCATATTATTAGCCATATTATGCTTATATGATCGATAGAACGACAATTACTATACTTATTACTCTTATTATTATCAATCTAACTCATATTATTAGCCATATTATGCTTATATGATCGATAGAACGACAATTACTGTACTTACTACTCTTATCATTATCGATCTAACTCATATTTTTAGCCATATTATGCTTATATGATCGATAGAACGACAATTACTATACTTATTACTCTTATTATTATCAATCTAACTCATATTATTAGCCATATTATGCTTAGATGATCGATAGAACGACAATTACTATACTTATTACTCTTATTATTATCAATCTAACTCATATTACTAGCCATATTATGCTTAAATGATCGATAGAACGACAATTACTATACTTATTACACCTACTATTATCAATCTAACTCATATTATTAGCCATATTATGCACATATGATCGATAGAACGACAATTACTATACTTATTACTCTTATTATTATCAATCTAACTCATATTATTAGCCATATTATGCTTAAATGATCGATAGAACGACAATTACTATACTTATTACTCTTATTATTATCAAGCTAACTCATATTATTAGCCATATTATGCTTGTATGATCGACAGAACGACAATTACTATACTTATTATTCTTATTTTTATCAACCTAACTCATATTATTAACCATATTATGCTTATATGATCGATAGAACGACAATTACTATACTTATTACTCTTATTATTATTAATCTAACTCATATTATTAACCATATTATGCTAATATGATCGATAGAACGACAATTACTATACTTATTACACTCACTATTATCAATCTAACTCATATTATTAACCATATTATGCAGATATGATCGATAGCACGACATTTACTATACTTATTACTCCTATTATTATCAACCTAACTCATATTATTAGCCATATTATGCTTATATGATCGATAGAACGACAATTACTATACTTATTACTCTTATTATTATCAATCTAACTCATATTATTAGCCATATTATGCTTATATGATCGATAGAACGACAATTACTGTACTTACTACTCTTATCATTATCGATCTAACTCATATTTTTAACCATATTATGCTTATATGATCGATGGAACGACAATTACTATACTTATTACTCTTATTATTATCAATCTAACTCATATTATTAGCCATATTATGCTTAAATGATCGATAAAACGACAATTACTATACTTATTACTCTTATTATTATCAATCTAACTCATATTATTAGCCATATTATGCTTATATGATCGATAGAACGACAATTACTATACTTATTACTCTTATTATTATCAATCTAACTCATATTATTAGCCATACTATGCTTATATGATCGACAGAACGACAATTACTGTACTTATTACACTCACTATTATCAATCTAACTCATGTTATTAACCATATTATGCAGATATGATCGATAGAACGACATTTACTATACTTATTACTCTTATCATTATCGATCTAACTCATATTATTAGCCATATTATGCTTATATTATCGATAGAACGACAATTACTGTACTTATTACTGTTATTATTATCAATTTAACTCATATTATTAGCCATATTATGCTTATATGATCGATAGAACGACAATTACTATACTTATTACTCTTATTATTATGAATCTAACTCATATTATTAACCATATTATGCAGATATGATCGATAGAACTACAATTACTATACTCATTACTCTTATTATTATCAATCTAACTCATATTATTATCCATATTATGCATATATGATCGATAGAACGACAATTACTATACTTATTACACTCACTGTTATCAATCTAACTCATGTTATTAACCATATTATGCAGATATGATCGACAGCACGACATTTACTATACTTATTACTCTTATTATTATCAATCTAACTCATATTATTAGCCATATTGTGCTTATATGATCGATAGAACGACAATTACTATACTTATTACTCTTATTATTATCAATCTAACTCATATTATTAGCCATATTATGCTTATATGATCGATAGAACGACAATTACTATACTTATTACTCTTATTATTATCAATCTAACTCATATTATTAGCCATATTATGCTTATATGATCGATAGAACGACAATTACTGTACTTACTACTCTTATCATTATCGATCTAACTCATATTTTTAGCCATATTATGCTTATATGATCGATAGAACGACAAGTACTATACTTATTACTCTTATTATTATCAATCTAACTCATATTATTAGTCATATTATGCATATATGATCGATAGAACGACAATTACTGTACTTATTACTCTTATCATTATCGATCTAACTCATATTATTAGCCATATTATGCTTATATTATCGATAGAACGACAATATTATTAGCCATATTATGCTTATATTATCGATAGAACGACAATTACTGTACTTATTACTAGTATTATTATCAATTTAACTCATATTATTAGCCATATTATGCTTATATGATCGATAGAACGACAATTACTATACTTATTACTCTTATTATTATGAATCTAACTCATATTATTAACCATATTATGCAGATATGATCGATAGAACTACAATTGCTATACTCATTACTCTTATTATTATCAATCTAACTCATATTATTAGCCATATTATGCTTATATGATCGATAGAACGACAATTACTGTACTTACTACTCTTATCATTATCGATCTAACTCATATTTTTAACCATATTATGCTTATATGATCGATGGAACGACAATTACTATACTTATTACTCTTATTATTATCAATCTAACTCATATTATTAGCCATATTATGCTTATATGATCGATAGAACGACAATTACTATACTTATTACTCTTATTATTATCAATCTAACTCATATTATTAGCCATATTATGCTTAAATGATCGATAGACCGACAATTACTATACTTATTACTCTTATTATTATCAATCTAACTCATATTACTAGCCATATTATGCTTAAATGATCGATAGAACGACAATTACTATACTTATTACACTTACTATTATCAATCTAACTCATATTATTAGCCATATTATGCACATATGATCGATAGAGCGACAATTACTATACTTATTACTCTTATTATTATCAATCTAACTCATATTATTAGCCATATTATGCTTAAATGATCCATAGAACGACAATTACTATACTTATTACTCTTATTATTATCAAGCTAACTCATATTATTAGCCATATTATGCTTATATGATCGACAGAACGACAATTACTATACTTATTATTCTTATTTTTATCAACCTAACTCATATTATTAACCATATTATGCTTATATGATCGATAGAACGACAATTACTATACTTATTACTCTTATTATTATTAATCTAACTCATATTATTAACCATATTATGCTAATATGATCGATAGAACGACAATTACTATACTTATTACACTCACTATTATCAATCTAACTCATATTATTAACCATATTATGCAGATATGATCGATAGCACGACATTTACTATACTTATTACTCCTATTATTATCAACCTAACTCATATTATTAGCCATATTATGCTTATATGATCGATAGAACGACAATTACTATACTTATTACTCTTATTATTATCAATCTAACTCATATTATTAGCCATATTATGCTTATATGATCGATAGAACGACAATTACTGTACTTACTACTCTTATCATTATCGATCTAACTCATATTTTTAACCATATTATGCTTATATGATCGATAGAACGACAATTACTATACTTATTACTCTTATTATTATCAATCTAACTCATATTATTAGCCATATTATGCTTAAATGATCGATAGAACGACAATTACTATACTTATTACTCTTATTATTATCAATCTAACTCATATTATTAGCCATATTATGCTTATATGATCGATAGAACGACAATTACTATACTTATTACTCTTATTATTATCAATCTAACTCATATTATTAGCCATACTATGCTTATATGATCGACAGAACGACAATTACTGTACTTATTACACTCACTATTATCAATCTAACTCATGTTATTAACCATATTATGCTTATATGATCGATAGAACGACAATTACTGTACTTACTACTCTTATCATTATCGATCTAACTCATATTTTTAGCCATATTATGCTTATATGATCTGTAGAACGACAAGTACTATACTTATTACTCTTATTATTATCAATCTAACTCATATTATTAGTCATATTATGCATATATGATCGATAGAACGACAATTACTGTACTTATTACTCTTATCATTATCGATCTAACTCATATTATTAGCCATATTATGCTTATATTATCGATAGAACGACAATTACTGTACTTATTACTCTTATTGTTATCAATTTAACTCATATTATTAACCATGTTATGCTTATATGATCGATAGAACGACAATTACTTTACTTATTACTCTTATTATTATTAATCTAACTCATATTATTAACCATATTATGCTAATATGATCGATAGAACGACAATTACTATACTTATTACTCTTATTATTATCAATCTAACTCATATTATTAGCCATACTATGCTTATATGATCGACAGAACGACAATTACTGTACTTATTACACTCACTATTATCAATCTAACTCATGTTATTAACCATATTATGCAGATATGATCGATAGAACGACATTTACTATACTTATTACTCTTATCATTATCGATCTAACTCATATTATTAGCCATATTATGCTTATATTATCGATAGAACGACAATTACTGTACTTATTACTCTTATTGTTATCAATTTAACTCATATTATTAACCATGTTATGCTTATATGATCGATAGAACGACAATTACTTTACTTATTACTCTTATTATTATTAATCTAACTCATATTATTAACCATATTATGCTAATATGATCGATAGAACGACAATTACTATACTTATTACTATTATTATTATCAATCTAACTCATATTATTAGCCATATTATGCATATATGATCGATAGAACGACAATTACTGTACTTATTACTCTTATCATTATCGATCTAACTCATATTATTAGCCATATTATGCTTATATTATCGATAGAACGACAATTACTGTACTTATTACTGTTATTATTATCAATTTAACTCATATTATTAGCCATATTATGCTTATATGATCGATAGAACGACAATTACTATACTTATTACTCTTATTATTATGAATCTAACTCATATTATTAACCATATTATGCAGATATGGTCGATAGAACTACAATTGCTATACTCATTACTCTTATTATTATCAATCTAACTCATATTATTAGCCATATTATGCTTATATGATCGATAGAACGACAATTACTATACTTATTACTCTTATTATTATCAATCTAACTCATATTATTAGCCATATTATGCTTATATGATCGATAGAACGACAATTACTGTACTTACTACTCTTATCATTATCGATCTAACTCATATTTTTAGCCATATTATGCTTATATGATCGATAGAACGACAATTACTATACTTATTACTCTTATTATTATCAATCTAACTCATATTATTAGCCATATTATGCTTAAATGATCGATAGACCGACAATTGCTATACTCATTACTCTTATTATTATCAATCTAACTCATATTATTAGCCATATTATGCTTATATGATCGATAGAACGACAATTACTGTACTTACTACTCTTATCATTATCGATCTAACTCATATTATTAACCATATTATGCAGATATGATCGATAGAACTACAATTACTATACTCATTACTCTTATTATTATCAATCTAACTCATATTATTAGCCATATTATGCATATATGATCGATAGAACGACAATTACTATACTTATTACACTCACTATTATCAATCTAACTCATGTTATTAACCATATTATGCAGATATGATCGACAGCACGACATTTACTATACTTATTACTCTTATTATTATCAATCTAACTCATATTATTAGCCATATTGTGCTTATATGATCGATAGAACGACAATTACTATACTTATTACTCTTATTATTATCAATCTAACTCATATTATTAGCCATATTATGCTTATATGATCGATAGAACGACAATTACTATACTTATTACTCTTATTATTATCAATTTAACTCATATTATTAGCCATATTATGATTGTATGATCGATAGAACGACAATTACTGTACTTACTACTCTTATCATTATCGATCTAACTCATATTTTTAGCCATATTATGCTTATATGATCGATAGAACGACAAGTACTATACTTATTACTCTTATTATTATCAATCTAACTCATATTATTAGTCATATTATGCATATATGATCGATAGAACGACAATTACTGTACTTATTACTCTTATCATTATCGATCTAACTCATATTATTAGCCATATTATGCTTATATTATCGATAGAACGACAATTACTGTACTTATTACTCTTATTGTTATCAATTTAACTCATATTATTAACCATGTTATGCTTATATGATCGATAGAACGACAATTACTTTACTTATTACTCTTATTATTATTAATCTAACTCATATTATTAACCATATTATGCTAATATGATCGATAGAACGACAATTACTATACTTATTACTATTATTATTATCAATCTAACTCATATTATTAGCCATATTATGCATATATGATCGATAGAACGACAATTACTGTACTTATTACTCTTATCATTATCGATCTAACTCATATTATTAGCCATATTATGCTTATATTATCGATAGAACGACAATTACTGTACTTATTACTGTTATTATTATCAATTTAACTCATATTATTAGCCATATTATGCTTATATGATCGATAGAACGACAATTACTATACTTATTACTCTTATTATTATGAATCTAACTCATATTATTAACCATATTATGCAGATATGGTCGATAGAACTACAATTGCTATACTCATTACTCTTATTATTATCAATCTAACTCATATTATTAGCCATATTATGCTTATATGATCGATAGAACGACAATTACTATACTTATTACTCTTATTATTATCAATCTAACTCATATTATTAGCCATATTATGCTTATATGATCGATAGAACGACAATTACTGTACTTACTACTCTTATCATTATCGATCTAACTCATATTTTTAGCCATATTATGCTTATATGATCGATAGAACGACAATTACTATACTTATTACTCTTATTATTATCAATCTAACTCATATTATTAGCCATATTATGCTTAAATGATCGATAGACCGACAATTACTATACTTATTACTCTTATTATTATCAATCTAACTCATATTACTAGCCATATTATGCTTAAATGATCGATAGAACGACAATTACTATACTTATTACACTTACCATTATCAATCTAACTCATATTATTAGCCATATTATGCACATATGATCGATAGAACGACAATTACTATACTTATTACTCTTATTATTATCAATCTAACTCATATTATTAGCCATATTATGCTTAAATGATCGATAGAACGACAATTACTATACTTATTACTCTTATTATTATCAAGCTAACTCATATTATTAGCCATATTATGCTTATATGATCGACAGAACGACAATTACTATACTTATTATTCTTATTTTTATCAACCTAACTCATATTATTAACCATATTATGCTTATATGATCGATAGAACGACAATTACTATACTTATTACTCTTATTATTATTAATCTAACTCATATTATTAACCATATTATGCTAATATGATCGATAGAACGACAATTACTATACTTATTACACTCACTATTATCAATCTAACTCATATTATTAACCATATTATGCAGATATGATCGATAGCACGACATTTACTATACTTATTACTCCTATTATTATCAACCTAACTCATATTATTAGCCATATTATGCTTATATGATCGATAGAACGACAATTACTATACTTATTACTCTTATTATTATCAATCTAACTCATATTATTAGCCATACTATGCTTATATGATCGACAGGACGACAATTACTGTACTTATTACACTCACTATTATCAATCTAACTCATGTTATTAACCATATTATGCTTATATGATCGATAGAACGACAATTACTGCACTTACTACTCTTATCATTATCGATCTAACTCATATTATTAGCCATATTATGCTTATATTATCGATAGAACGACAATTACTGTACTTATTACTCTTATTGTTATCAATTTAACTCATATTATTAACCATGTTATGCTTATATGATCGATAGAACGACAATTACTTTACTTATTACTCTTATTATTATCAATCTAACTCATATTATTAGCCATATTATGCTTAAATGATCGATAGAACGACAATTACTATACTTATTACTCTTATTAGTATCAAGCTAACTCATATTATTAGCCATATTATGCTTATATGATCGACAGAACGACAATTACTATACTTATTATTCTTATTTTTATCAACCTAACTCATATTATTAACCATATTATGCTTATATGATCGATAGAACGACAATTACTATACTTATTACTCTTATTATTATTAATCTAACTCATATTATTAACCATATTATGCTAATATGATCGATAGAACGACAATTACTATACTTATTACACTCACTATTATCAATCTAACTCATATTATTAACCATATTATGCAGATATGATCGATAGCACGACATTTACTATACTTATTACTCCTATTATTATCAACCTAACTCATATTATTAGCCATATTATGCTTATATGATCGATAGAACGACAATTACTATACTTATTACTCTTATTATTATCAATCTAACTCATATTATTAGCCATACTATGCTTATATGATCGACAGAACGACAATTACTGTACTTATTACACTCACTATTATCAATCTAACTCATGTTATTAACCATATTATGCTTATATGATCGATAGAACGACAATTACTGTACTTACTACTCTTATCATTATCGATCTAACTCATATTATTAGCCATATTATGCTTATATTATCGATAGAACGACAATTACTGTACTTATTACTCTTATTGTTATCAATTTAACTCATATTATTAACCATGTTATGCTTATATGATCGATAGAACGACAATTACTTTACTTATTACTCTTATTATTATTAATCTAACTCATATTATTAACCATATTATGCTAATATGATCGATAGAACGACAATTACTATACTTATTACTCTTATTATTATGAATCTAACTCATATTATTAACCATATTATGCAGATATGATCGATAGAACTACAATTACTATACTCATTACTCTTATTATTATCAATCTAACTCATATTATTAGCCATATTATGTATATATGATCGATAGAACGACAATTACTATACTTATTACACTCACTATTATCAATCTAACTCATGTTATTAACCATATTATGCAGATATGATCGACAGCACGACATTTACTATACTTATTACTCTTATTATTATCAATCTAACTCATATTATTAGCCATATTGTGCTTATATGATCGATAGAACGACAATTACTATACTTATTACTATTATTATTATCAATCTAACTCATATTATTAGCCATATTATGCATATATGATCGATAGAACGACAATTACTATACTTATTACTCTTATTATTATCAAGCTAACTCATATTATTAGCCACATTATGCTTATATGATCGACAGAACGACAATTACTATACTCATTATTCTTATTTTTATCAACCTAACTCATATTATTAGCCATATTATGCTTAAATGGTCGATAGAACGACAATTACTGTACTTACTACTCTTATCATTATCGATCTAACTCATATTTCTAGCCATATTATGCTTATATGATCGATAGAACGACAATTACTATACTTATTACTCTTATTATTATCAATCTAACTCATATTATTAGCCATATTATGCTTAAATGATCGATAGACCGACAATTACTATACTTATCACTCTTATTATTATCAATCTAACTCATATTACTAGCCATATTATGCTTAAATGATCGATAGAACGACAATTACTATACTTATTACACTTACTATTATCAATCTAACTCATATTATTAGCCATATTATGCACATATGATCGATTCAACGACAATTACTATACTTATTACTCTTATTATTATCAATCTAACTCATATTATTAGCCATATTATGCTTAAATGATCGATAGAACGACAATTACTATACTTATTACTCTTATTATTATCAAGCTAACTCATATTATTAGCCATATTATGCTTATATGATCGACAGAACGACAATTACTATACTTATTATTCTTATTTTTATCAACCTAACTCATATTATTAACCATATTATGCTTATATGATCGATAGAACGACAATTACTATACTTATTACTCTTATTATTATTAATCTAACTCATATTATTAACCATATTATGCTAATATGATCGATAGAACGACAATTACTATACTTATTACACTCACTATTATCAATCTAACTCATATTATTAACCATATTATGCAGATATGATCGATAGCACGACATTTACTATACTTATTACTCCTATTATTATCAACCTAACTCATATTATTAGCCATATTATGCTTATATGATCGATAGAACGACAATTACTATACTTATTACTCTTATTATTATCAATCTAACTCATATTATTAGCCATACTATGCTTATATGATCGACAGAACGACAATTACTGTACTTATTACTCTTATTGTTATCAATTTAACTCATATTATTAACCATGTTATGCTTATATGATCGATAGAACGACAATTACTTTACTTATTACTCTTATTATTATTAATCTAACTCATATTATTAACCATATTATGCTAATATGATCGATAGAACGACAATTACTATACTTATTACTCTTATTATTATGAATCTAACTCATATTATTAGCCATATTATGCTTATATGATCGATAGAACGACAATTACTATACTTATTACTCTTATTATTATCAATCTAACTCATATTATTAGCCATACTATGCTTATATGATCGACAGAACGACAATTACTGTACTTATTACACTCACTATTATCAATCTAACTCATGTTATTAACCATATTATGCAGATATGATCGATAGAACGACATTTACTATACTTATTACTCTTATCATTATCGATCTAACTCATATTATTAGCCATATTATGCTTATATTATCGATAGAACGACAATTACTGTACTTATTACTGTTATTATTATCAATTTAACTCATATTATTAGCCATATTATGCTTATATGATCGATAGAACGACAATTACTATACTTATTACTCTTATTATTATGAATCTAACTCATATTATTAACCATATTATGCAGATATGATCGATAGAACTACAATTACTATACTCATTACTCTTAATATTATCAATCTAACTCATATTATTAGCCATATTATGCTTATATGATCGATAGAACGACAATTACTATACTTATTACTCTTATTATTATCAATCTAACTCATATTATTAGCCATACTATGCTTATATGATCGACAGAACGACAATTACTGTACTTATTACACTCACTATTATCAATCTAACTCATGTTATTAACCATATTATGCAGATATGATC
This sequence comes from Megachile rotundata, assembly GCF_050947335.1. Lineage (NCBI taxonomy): Eukaryota > Metazoa > Arthropoda > Insecta > Hymenoptera > Megachilidae > Megachile > Megachile rotundata. The sequence goes on along the minus strand of NW_027473469.1, from coordinate 62,502 downwards.
GATAGAACGACATTTACTATACTTATTACTCTTATCATTATCGATCTAACTCATATTATTAGCCATATTATGCTTATATTATCGATAGAACGACAATTACTGTACTTATTACTGTTATTATTATCAATTTAACTCATATTATTAGCCATATTATGCTTATATGATCGATAGAACGACAATTACTATACTTATTACTCTTATTATTATGAATCTAACTCATATTATTAACCATATTATGCAGATATGATCGATAGAACTACAATTACTATACTCATTACTCTTATTATTATCAATCTAACTCATATTATTAGCCATATTATGCATATATGATCGATAGAACGACAATTACTATACTTATTACACTCACTATTATCAATCTAACTCATGTTATTAACCATATTATGCAGATATGATCGACAGCACGACATTTACTATACTTATTACTCTTCTTATTATCAATCTAACTCATATTATTAGCCATATTGTGCTTATATGATCGATAGAACGACAATTACTATACTTATTACTATTATTATTATCAATCTAACTCATATTATTAGCCATATTATGCATATATGATCGATAGAACGACAATTACTGTACTTATTACTCTTATCATTATCGATCTAACTCATATTATTAGCCATATTATGCTTATATTATCGATAGAACGACAATTACTGTACTTATTACTGTTATTATTATCAATTTAACTCATATTATTAGCCATATTATGCTTATATGATCGATAGAACGACAATTACTATACTTATTACTCTTATTATTATGAATCTAACTCATATTATTAACCATATTATGCAGATATGATCGATAGAACTACAATTGCTATACTCATTACTCTTATTATTATCAATCTAACTCATATTATTAGCCATATTATGATTATATGATCGATAGAACGACAAGTACTATACTTATTACTCTTATTATTATCAATCTAACTCATATTATTAGCCATATCATGCTTATATGATCGACAGAACGACAATTACTATACTTATTATTCTTATTTTTATCAACCTAACTCATATTATTAGCCATATTATGCTTAAATGATCGATAGAACGACAATTACTATACTTATTACTCTTATTATTATGAATCTAACTCATATTATTAACCATATTATGCAGATATGATCGATAGAGCTACAATTACTATACCCATTACTCTTATTATTATCAATCTAACTCATATTATTAGCCATATTATGCTTATATGATCGATAGAACGACAATTACTGTACTTACTACTCTTATCATTATCGATCTAACTCATATTATTAGCCATATTATGCTTATATGATCGATAGAACGACAATTACTATACTTATTACTCTTATTATTATCAATCTAACTCATATTATTAGCCATATTATGCTTTAATGATCGATAGAACGACAATTACTATACTTATTACTCTTATTATTATTAATCTAACTCATATTATTAGCCATATTATGCTTAAATGATCGATAGAACGACAATTACTATACTTATTACTCTTATTATTATCAAGCTAACTCATATTATTAGCCATGTTATGCTTATATGATCGATAGAACAACAATTACTATACTTATTACTCTTATTATTATGAATCTAACTCATATTATTAACCATATTATGCAGATATGATCGATAGAACTACAATTACTATACTCATTACTCTTATTATTATCAATCTAACTCATATTATTAGCCATATTATGCTTAAATGATCGATAGAACGACAATTACTATACTTATTACTCTTATTATTATCAAGCTAACTCATATTATTAGCCATATTATGCTTATATGATCGACAGAAGGACAATTACTATACTTATTATTCTTATTTTTATCAACCTAACTCATATTATTAGCCATATTATGCTTAAATGATCGATAGAACGACAATTACTATACTTATTACTCTTATTATTATCAATCTAACTCATATTATTAGCCATATTATGCTTATATGATCGACAGAACGACAATTACTATACTCATTATTCTTATTTTTATCAACCTAACTCATATTATTAGCCATATTATGCTTAAATGGTCGATAGAACGACAATTACTATACTTATTACTCTTATTATTATCAATCTTACTCATATTATTAGCCATATTATGCTTAAATGATCGATAGAACGACAATTACTATACCTATTACTCATTCTATTATCAATCTTACTCATATTATTAGCCATATTATGCTTAAATGATCGATAGAACGACAATTACTATACCTATTACTCATACTATTATCAATCTAACTCATATCATTAACCATATTATGCTTATATGATCGATAGAACGACAAGTACTATACTTATTACTCTTATTATTATCAATCTAACTCATATTATTAGCCATATTATGCTTATATGATCGATAGAACGACAATTACTATACTTATTACTCTTATTATTATCAATCTAACTCATATATTTGCCATATTATGATTATATGATCGATAGAACGACAAGTACTATACTTATTACTCTTATTATTATCAATCTAACTCATGTTATTAGCCATATCATGCTTATATGATCGACAGAACGACAATTACTATACTTATTATTCTTATTTTTATCAACCTAACTCATATTATTAGCCATATTATGCTTAAATGATCGATAGAACGACAATTACTATACTCATTACTCTTATTATTATGAATCTAACTCATATTATTAACCATATTATGCAGATATGATCGATAGAGCTACAATTACTATACCCATTACTCTTATTATTATCAATCTAACTCATATTATTAGCCATATTATGCTTATATGATCGATAGAACGACAATTACTGTACTTACTACTCTTATCATTATCGATCTAACTCATATTATTAGCCATATTATGCTTATATGATCGATAGAACGACAATTACTATACTTATGACTCTTATTATTATCAATCTAACTCATATTATTAGCCATATTATGATTATATGATCGATAGAACGACAAGTACTATACTTATTACTCTTATTATCATCAATCTAACTCATATTATTAGCCATATCATGCTTATATGATCGACAGAACGACAATTACTATACTTATTATTCTTATTTTTATCAACCTAACTCATATTATTAGCCATATTATGCTTAAATGATCGATAGAACGACAATTACTATACTTATTACTCTTATTATTATCAATCTAACTCATATTATTAGCCATATTATGCTTAAATGATCGATAGAACGACAATTACTATACTTATTACTCTTATTATTATCAAGCTAACTCATATTATTAGCCACATTATGCTTATATGATCGACAGAACGACAATTACTATACTCATTATTCTTATTTTTATCAACCTAACTCATATTATTAGCCATATTATGCTTAAATGGTCGATAGAACGACAATTACTATACTTATTACTCTTATTATTATCAATCTTACTCATATTATTAGCCATATTATGCTTAAATGATCGATAGAACGACAATTACTATACCTATTACTCATTCTATTATCAATCTTACTCATATTATTAGCCATATTATGCTTAAATGATCGATAGAACGACAATTACTATACCTATTACTCATACTATATTCAATCTATTTCATATCATTAACCATATTATGCTTATATGATCGATAGAACGACAAGTACTATACTTATTACTCTTATTATTATCAATCTAACTCATATTATTAGCCCTATTATGCTTAAATGATCGATAGAACGACAATTACTATACTTATTACTCTTATTATTATCAATCTAACTCATATTATTAGCCATATTATGCTTATATGATCGATAGAACGACAATTACTATACTCACTACTCTTATTATTATCAATCTAACTCATATTATTAGCCATATTATGCTTATATGATCGACAGGACGACAATTACTGTACTTATTACACTTACTATTATCAATCTAACTCATATTATTAGCCATATTATGCTTATATGATCGACAGAACGACAATTACTGTACGTATTACACTTACTATTATCAATCTAACTCATATTATTACCCATATTATGCTTATATGATCGATAGAACGACAATTACTATACTTATTACTCTTATTATTATCAATCTAACTCATATTATTAGCCCTATTATGCTTAAATGATCGATAGAACGACAATTACTATACTTATTACTCTTATTATTATCAATCTAACTCATATTATTAGCCATATTATGCTTATATGATCGATAGAACGACAATTACTATACTCACTACTCTTATTATTATCAATCTAACTCATATTATTAGCCATATTATGCTTATATGATCGACAGGACGACAATTACTGTACTTATTACACTTACTATTATCAATCTAACTTATATTATTAGCCATATTATGCTTATATGATCGATAGAACGACAATTACTATACCTATTACTCATACTATTATCAATCTTACTCATATTATTAGCCATATTATGCTTAAATGATCGATAGAACGACAATTACTATACCTATTACTCATACTATTATCAATCTAACTCATATTATTAGCCATATTATGCTTATATGATCGATAGAACGACAAGTACTATACTTATTACTCTTATTATTATCAATCTAACTCATATTATTAGCCATATTATGCTTATATGATCGATAGAACGACAATTACTATACTTATTACTCTTATTATTATCAATCTAACTCATATTATTAGCCATATTATGATTATATGATCGATAGAACGACAAGTACTATACTTATTACTCTTATTATTATCAATCTAACTCATATTATTAGCCATATCATGCTTATATGATCGACAGAACGACAATTACTATACTTATTATTCTTATTTTTATCAACCTAACTCATATTATTAGCCATATTATGCTTAAATGATCGATAGAACGACAATTACTATACTTATTACTCTTATTATTATGAATCTAACTCATATTATTAACCATATTATGCAGATATGATCGATAGAGCTACAATTACTATACCCATTACTCTTATTATTATCAATCTAACTCATATTATTAGCCATATTATGCTTAAATGATCGATAGAACGACAATTACTATACTTATTACTCTTATTATTATCAATCTAACTCATATTATTAGCCATATTATGCTTAAATGATCGATAGAACGACAATTACTATACTTATTACTCTTATTATTATCAAGCTAACTCATATTATTAGCCATATTATGCTTATATGATCGACAGAACGGCAATTACTATACTTATTATTCTTATTTTTATCAACCTAACTCATATTATTAGCCATATTATGCTTAAATGATCGATAGAACGACAATTACTATACTTATTACTCTTATTATTATTAATCTAACTCATATTATTAGCCATATTATGCTTAAATGATCGATAGAACGACAATTACTATACTTATTACTCTTATTATTATCAAGCTAACTCATATTGTTAGCCATGTTATGCGTATATGATCGATAGAACGACAATTACTATACTTATTACTCTTATTATTATGAATCTAACTCATATTATTAACCATATTATGCAGATATGATCGATAGAACTACAATTACTATACTCATTACTCTTGTTATTATCAACCTAACTCATATTATTAGCCATATTATGCTTAAATGATCGATAGAACGACAATTACTATACTTATTACTCTTATTATTATCAATCTAACTCATATTATTAGCCATATTATGCTTAAATGATCGATAGAACGACAATTACTATACTTATTACTCTTATTATTATCAAGCTAACTCATATTATTAGCCACATTATGCTTATATGATCGACAGAACGACAATTACTATACTCATTATTCTTATTTTTATCAACCTAACTCATATTATTAGCCATATTATGCTTAAATGGTCGATAGAACGACAATTACTATACTTATTACTCTTATTATTATCAATCTTACTCATATTATTAGCCATATTATGCTTATATGATCGATAGAACGACAAGTACTATACTTATTACTCTTATTATTATCAATCTAACTCATATTATTAGCCATATTATGCTTATATGATCGATAGAACGACAATTACTATACCTATTACTCATTCTATTATCAATCTTACTCATATTATTAGCCATATTATGCTTAAATGATCGATAGAACGACAATTACTATACCTATTACTCATACTATTATCAATCTAACTCATATTATTAGCCATATTATGCTTATATGATCGATAGAACGACAATTACTGTACTTACTACTCTTATCATTATCGATCTAACTCATATTATTAGCCATATTATGCTTATATGATCGATAGAACGACAATTACTATACTTATTACTCTTATTATTATCAATCTAACTCATATTATTAGCCATATTATGCTTTAATGATCGATAGAACGACAATTACTATACTTATTACTCTTATTATTATTAATCTAACTCATATTATTAGCCATATTATGCTTAAATGATCGATAGAACGACAATTACTATACTTATTACTCTTATTATTATCAAGCTAACTCATATTATTAGCCATGTTATGCTTATATGATCGATAGAACAACAATTACTATACTTATTACTCTTATTATTATGAATCTAACTCATATTATTAACCATATTATGCAGATATGATCGATAGAACTACAATTACTATACTCATTACTCTTATTATTATCAATCTAACTCATATTATTAGCCATATTATGCTTAAATGATCGATAGAACGACAATTACTATACTTATTACTCTTATTATTATCAAGCTAACTCATATTATTAGCCATATTATGCTTATATGATCGACAGAAGGACAATTACTATACTTATTATTCTTATTTTTATCAACCTAACTCATATTATTAGCCATATTATGCTTAAATGATCGATAGAACGACAATTACTATACTTATTACTCTTATTATTATCAATCTAACTCATATTATTAGCCATATTATGCTTATATGATCGACAGAACGACAATTACTATACTCATTATTCTTATTTTTATCAACCTAACTCATATTATTAGCCATATTATGCTTAAATGGTCGATAGAACGACAATTACTATACTTATTACTCTTATTATTATCAATCTTACTCATATTATTAGCCATATTATGCTTAAATGATCGATAGAACGACAATTACTATACCTATTACTCATTCTATTATCAATCTTACTCATATTATTAGCCATATTATGCTTAAATGATCGATAGAACGACAATTACTATACCTATTACTCATACTATTATCAATCTAACTCATATCATTAACCATATTATGCTTATATGATCGATAGAACGACAAGTACTATACTTATTACTCTTATTATTATCAATCTAACTCATATTATTAGCCATATTATGCTTATATGATCGATAGAACGACAATTACTATACTTATTACTCTTATTATTATCAATCTAACTCATATATTTGCCATATTATGATTATATGATCGATAGAACGACAAGTACTATACTTATTACTCTTATTATTATCAATCTAACTCATGTTATTAGCCATATCATGCTTATATGATCGACAGAACGACAATTACTATACTTATTATTCTTATTTTTATCAACCTAACTCATATTATTAGCCATATTATGCTTAAATGATCGATAGAACGACAATTACTATACTCATTACTCTTATTATTATGAATCTAACTCATATTATTAACCATATTATGCAGATATGATCGATAGAGCTACAATTACTATACCCATTACTCTTATTATTATCAATCTAACTCATATTATTAGCCATATTATGCTTATATGATCGATAGAACGACAATTACTGTACTTACTACTCTTATCATTATCGATCTAACTCATATTATTAGCCATATTATGCTTATATGATCGATAGAACGACAATTACTATACTTATGACTCTTATTATTATCAATCTAACTCATATTATTAGCCATATTATGATTATATGATCGATAGAACGACAAGTACTATACTTATTACTCTTATTATCATCAATCTAACTCATATTATTAGCCATATCATGCTTATATGATCGACAGAACGACAATTACTATACTTATTATTCTTATTTTTATCAACCTAACTCATATTATTAGCCATATTATGCTTAAATGATCGATAGAACGACAATTACTATACTTATTACTCTTATTATTATCAATCTAACTCATATTATTAGCCATATTATGCTTAAATGATCGATAGAACGACAATTACTATACTTATTACTCTTATTATTATCAAGCTAACTCATATTATTAGCCACATTATGCTTATATGATCGACAGAACGACAATTACTATACTCATTATTCTTATTTTTATCAACCTAACTCATATTATTAGCCATATTATGCTTAAATGGTCGATAGAACGACAATTACTATACTTATTACTCTTATTATTATCAATCTTACTCATATTATTAGCCATATTATGCTTAAATGATCGATAGAACGACAATTACTATACCTATTACTCATTCTATTATCAATCTTACTCATATTATTAGCCATATTATGCTTAAATGATCGATAGAACGACAATTACTATACCTATTACTCATACTATATTCAATCTATTTCATATCATTAACCATATTATGCTTATATGATCGATAGAACGACAAGTACTATACTTATTACTCTTATTATTATCAATCTAACTCATATTATTAGCCCTATTATGCTTAAATGATCGATAGAACGACAATTACTATACTTATTACTCTTATTATTATCAATCTAACTCATATTATTAGCCATATTATGCTTATATGATCGATAGAACGACAATTACTATACTCACTACTCTTATTATTATCAATCTAACTCATATTATTAGCCATATTATGCTTATATGATCGACAGGACGACAATTACTGTACTTATTACACTTACTATTATCAATCTAACTCATATTATTAGCCATATTATGCTTATATGATCGACAGAACGACAATTACTGTACGTATTACACTTACTATTATCAATCTAACTCATATTATTACCCATATTATGCTTATATGATCGATAGAACGACAATTACTATACTTATTACTCTTATTATTATCAATCTAACTCATATTATTAGCCCTATTATGCTTAAATGATCGATAGAACGACAATTACTATACTTATTACTCTTATTATTATCAATCTAACTCATATTATTAGCCATATTATGCTTATATGATCGATAGAACGACAATTACTATACTCACTACTCTTATTATTATCAATCTAACTCATATTATTAGCCATATTATGCTTATATGATCGACAGGACGACAATTACTGTACTTATTACACTTACTATTATCAATCTAACTCATATTATTAGCCATATTATGCTTATATGATCGATAGAACGACAATTACTATACCTATTACTCATACTATTATCAATCTTACTCATATTATTAGCCATATTATGCTTAAATGATCGATAGAACGACAATTACTATACCTATTACTCATACTATTATCAATCTAACTCATATTATTAGCCATATTATGCTTATATGATCGATAGAACGACAAGTACTATACTTATTACTCTTATTATTATCAATCTAACTCATATTATTAGCCATATTATGCTTATATGATCGATAGAACGACAATTACTATACTTATTACTCTTATTATTATCAATCTAACTCATATTATTAGCCATATTATGATTATATGATCGATAGAACGACAAGTACTATACTTATTACTCTTATTATTATCAATCTAACTCATATTATTAGCCATATCATGCTTATATGATCGACAGAACGACAATTACTATACTTATTATTCTTATTTTTATCAACCTAACTCATATTATTAGCCATATTATGCTTAAATGATCGATAGAACGACAATTACTATACTTATTACTCTTATTATTATGAATCTAACTCATATTATTAACCATATTATGCAGATATGATCGATAGAGCTACAATTACTATACCCATTACTCTTATTATTATCAATCTAACTCATATTATTAGCCATATTATGCTTAAATGATCGATAGAACGACAATTACTATACTTATTACTCTTATTATTATCAATCTAACTCATATTATTAGCCATATTATGCTTAAATGATCGATAGAACGACAATTACTATACTTATTACTCTTATTATTATCAAGCTAACTCATATTATTAGCCATATTATGCTTATATGATCGACAGAACGGCAATTACTATACTTATTATTCTTATTTTTATCAACCTAACTCATATTATTAGCCATATTATGCTTAAATGATCGATAGAACGACAATTACTATACTTATTACTCTTATTATTATTAATCTAACTCATATTATTAGCCATATTATGCTTAAATGATCGATAGAACGACAATTACTATACTTATTACTCTTATTATTATCAAGCTAACTCATATTGTTAGCCATGTTATGCGTATATGATCGATAGAACGACAATTACTATACTTATTACTCTTATTATTATGAATCTAACTCATATTATTAACCATATTATGCAGATATGATCGATAGAACTACAATTACTATACTCATTACTCTTGTTATTATCAACCTAACTCATATTATTAGCCATATTATGCTTAAATGATCGATAGAACGACAATTACTATACTTATTACTCTTATTATTATCAATCTAACTCATATTATTAGCCATATTATGCTTAAATGATCGATAGAACGACAATTACTATACTTATTACTCTTATTATTATCAAGCTAACTCATATTATTAGCCACATTATGCTTATATGATCGACAGAACGACAATTACTATACTCATTATTCTTATTTTTATCAACCTAACTCATATTATTAGCCATATTATGCTTAAATGGTCGATAGAACGACAATTACTATACTTATTACTCTTATTATTATCAATCTTACTCATATTATTAGCCATATTATGCTTATATGATCGATAGAACGACAAGTACTATACTTATTACTCTTATTATTATCAATCTAACTCATATTATTAGCCATATTATGCTTATATGATCGATAGAACGACAATTACTATACCTATTACTCATTCTATTATCAATCTTACTCATATTATTAGCCATATTATGCTTAAATGATCGATAGAACGACAATTACTATACCTATTACTCATACTATTATCAATCTAACTCATATTATTAGCCATATTATGCTTATATGATCGATAGAACGACAAGTACTATACTTATTACTCTTATTATTATCAATCTAACTCATATTATTAGCCATATTATGCTTATATGATCGATAGAACGACAATTACTATACTTATTACTCTTATTATTATCAATCTAACTCATATTATTAGCCATATTATGATTATATGATCGATAGAACGACAAGTACTATACTTATTACTCTTATTATTATCAATCTAACTCATATTATTAGCCATATCATGCTTATATGATCGACAGAACGACAATTACTATACTTATTATTCTTATTTTTATCAACCTAACTCATATTATTAGCCATATTATGCTTAAATGATCGATAGAACGACAATTACTATACTTATTACTCTTATTATTATGAATCTAACTCATATTATTAGCCATATTATGCTTATATGATCGATAGAACGACAATTACTATACTTATTACTCTTATTATTATCAATCTAACTCATATTATTAGCCATATTATGCTTATATGATCGATAGAACGACAATTACTGTACTTACTACTCTTATCATTATCGATCTAACTCATATTTTTAACCATATTATGCTTATATGATCGATAGAACGACAATTACTATACTTATTACTCTTATTATTATCAATCTAACTCATATTATTAGCCATATTATGCTTAAATGATCGATAGAACGACAATTACTATACTTATTACTCTTATTATTATCAATCTAACTCATATTATTAGCCATATTATGCTTATATGATCGATAGAACGACAATTACTATACTTATTACTCTTATTATTATCAATCTAACTCATATTATTAGCCATATTATGCTTAAATGATCGATAGAACGACAATTACTATACTTATTACTCTTATTATTATCAAGCTAACTCATATTATTAGCCATATTATGCTTATATGATCGACAGAACGACAATTACTATACTTATTATTCTTATTTTTATCAACCTAACTCATATTATTAACCATATTATGCTTATATGATCGATAGAACGACAATTACTATACTTATTACTCTTATTATTATTAATCTAACTCATATTATTAACCATATTATGCTAATATGATCGATAGAACGACAATTACTATACTTATTACACTCACTATTATCAATCTAACTCATATTATTAACCATATTATGCAGATATGATCGATAGAACGACATTTACTATACTTATTACTCCTATTATTATCAACCTAACTCATATTATTAGCCATATTATGCTTATATGATCGATAGAACGACAATTACTATACTTATTACTCTTATTATTATCAATCTAACTCATATTATTAGCCATACTATGCTTATATGATCGACAGAACGACAATTACTGTACTTATTACTCTTATTGTTATCAATTTAACTCATATTATTAACCATGTTATGCTTATATGATCGATAGAACGACAATTACTTTACTTATTACTCTTATTATTATTAATCTAACTCATATTATTAACCATATTATGCTAATATGATCGATAGAACGACAATTACTATACTTATTACTCTTATTATTATGAATCTAACTCATATTATTAGCCATATTATGCTTATATGATCGATAGAACGACAATTACTATACTTATTACTCTTATTATTATCAATCTAACTCATATTATTAGCCATACTATGCTTATATGATCGACAGAACGACAATTACTGTACTTATTACACTCACTATTATCAATCTAACTCATGTTATTAACCATATTATGCAGATATGATCGATAGAACGACATTTACTATACTTATTACTCTTATCATTATCGATCTAACTCATATTATTAGCCATATTATGCTTATATTATCGATAGAACGACAATTACTGTACTTATTACTGTTATTATTATCAATTTAACTCATATTATTAGCCATATTATGCTTATATGATCGATAGAACGACAATTACTATACTTATTACTCTTATTTTTATGAATCTAACTCATATTATTAACCATATTATGCAGATATGATCGATAGAACTACAATTACTATACTCATTACTCTTAATATTATCAATCTAACTCATATTATTAGCCATATTATGCTTATATGATCGATAGAACGACAATTACTATACTTATTACTCTTATTATTATCAATCTAACTCATATTATTAGCCATACTATGCTTATATGATCGACAGAACGACAATTACTGTACTTATTACACTCACTATTATCAATCTAACTCATGTTATTAACCATATTATGCAGATATGATCGATAGAACGACATTTACTATACTTATTACTCTTATCATTATCGATCTAACTCATATTATTAGCCATATTATGCTTATATTATCGATAGAACGACAATTACTGTACTTATTACTGTTATTATTATCAATTTAACTCATATTATTAGCCATATTATGCTTATATGATCGATAGAACGACAATTACTATACTTATTACTCTTATTATTATGAATCTAACTCATATTATTAACCATATTATGCAGATATGATCGATAGAACTACAATTACTATACTCATTACTCTTATTATTATCAATCTAACTCATATTATTAGCCATATTATGCATATATGATCGATAGAACGACAATTACTATACTTATTACACTCACTATTATCAATCTAACTCATGTTATTAACCATATTATGCAGATATGATCGACAGCACGACATTTACTATACTTATTACTCTTATTATTATCAATCTAACTCATATTATTAGCCATATTGTGCTTATATGATAGATAGAACGACAATTACTATACTTCTTACTCTTATTATTATCAATCTAACTCATATTATTAGCCATATTATGCTTATATGATCGATAGAACGACAATTACTATACTTATTACTCTTATTATTATCAATCTAACTCATATTATTAGCCATATTATGATTATATGATCGATAGAACGACAATTACTGTACTTACTACTCTTATCATTATCGATCTAACTCATATTTTTAGCCATATTATGCTTATATGATCGATAGAACGACAAGTACTATACTTATTACTCTTATTATTATCAATCTAACTCATATTATTAGTCATATTATGCATATATGATCGATAGAACGACAATTACTGTACTTATTACTCTTATCATTATCGATCTAACTCATATTATTAGCCATATTATGCTTATATTATCGATAGAACGACAATTACTGTACTTATTACTCTTATTGTTATCAATTTAACTCATATTATTAACCATGTTATGCTTATATGATCGATAGAACGACAATTACTTTACTTATTACTCTTATTATTATTAATCTAACTCATATTATTAACCATATTATGCTAATATGATCGATAGAACGACAATTACTATACTTATTACTCTTATTATTATGAATCTAACTCATATTATTAACCATATTATGCAGATATGATCGATAGAACTACAATTACTATACTCATTACTCTTATTATCAATCTAACTCATATTATTAGCCATATTATGCATATATGATCGATAGAACGACAATTACTATACTTATTACACTCACTATTATCAATCTAACTCATGTTATTAACCATATTATGCAGATATGATCGACAGCACGACATTTACTATACTTATTACTCTTATTATTATCAATCTAACTCATATTATTAGCCATATTGTGCTTATATGATCGATAGAACGACAATTACTATACTTATTACTATTATTATTATCAATCTAACTCATATTATTAGCCATATTATGCATATATGATCGATAGAACGACAATTACTGTACTTATTACTCTTATCATTATCGATCTAACTCATATTATTAGCCATATTATGCTTATATTATCGATAGAACGACAATTACTGTACTTATTACTGTTATTATTATCAATTTAACTCATATTATTAGCCATATTATGCTTATATGATCGATAGAACGACAATTACTATACTTATTACTCTTATTATTATGAATCTAACTCATATTATTAACCATATTATGCAGATATGGTCGATAGAACTACAATTGCTATACTCATTACTCTTATTATTATCAATCTAACTCATATTATTAGCCATATTATGCTTATATGATCGATAGAACGACAATTACTATACTTATTACTATTATTATTATCAATCTAACTCATATTATTAGCCATATTATGATTATATGATCGATAGAACGACAAGTACTATACTTATTACTATTATTATTATCAATCTAACTCATATTATTAGCCATATTATGATTATATGATCGATAGAACGACAAGTACTATACTTATTACTCTTATTATTATCAATCTAACTCATATTATTAGCCATATTATGCTTAAATGGTCGATAGAACGACAATTACTATACTTATTACTCTTATTATTATCAATCTTACTCATATTATTAGCCATATTATGCTTAAATGATCGATAGAACGACAATTACTATACCTATTACTCATTCTATTATCAATCTTACTCATATTATTAGCCATATTATGCTTAAATGATCGATAGAACGACAATTACTATACCTATTACTCATACTATATTCAATCTAACTCATATCATTAACCATATTATGCTTATATGATCGATAGAACGACAAGTACTATACTTATTACTCTTATTATTATCAATCTAACTCATATTATTAGCCATATTATGCTTATATGATCGATAGAACGACAATTACTATACTTATTACTCTTATTATTATCAATCTAACTCATATTATTAGCCATATTATGATTATATGATCGATAGAACGACAAGTACTATACTTATTACTCTTATTATTATCAATCTAACTCATGTTATTAGCCATATCATGCTTATATGATCGACAGAACGACAATTACTATACTTATTATTCTTATTTTTATCAACCTAACTCATATTATTAGCCATATTATGCTTAAATGATCGATAGAACGACAATTACTATACTTATTACTCTTATTATTATGAATCTAACTCATATTATTAACCATATTATGCAGATATGATCGATAGAGCTACAATTACTATACCCATTACTCTTATTATTATCAATCTAACTCATATTATTAGCCATATTATGCTTATATGATCGATAGAACGACAATTACTGTACTTACTACTCTTATCATTATCGATCTAACTCATATTATTAGCCATATTATGCTTATATGATCGATAGAACGACAATTACTATACTTATGACTCTTATTATTATCAATCTAACTCATATTATTAGCCATATTATGATTATATGATCGATAGAACGACAAGTACTATACTTATTACTCTTATTATTATCAATCTAACTCATATTATTAGCCATATCATGCTTATATGATCGACAGAACGACAATTACTATACTTATTATTCTTATTTTTATCAACCTAACTCATATTATTAGCCATATTATGCTTAAATGATCGGTAGAACGACAATTACTATGCTTATTACTCTTATTATTATGAATCTAACTCATATTATTAACCATATTATGCAGATATGATCGATAGAGCTACAATTACTATACCCATTACTCTTATTATTATCAATCTAACTCATATTATTAGCCATATTATGCTTATATGATCGATAGAACGACAATTACTGTACTTACTACTCTTATCATTATCGATCTAACTCATATTATTAGCCATATTACGCTTATATGATCGATAGAACGACAATTACTATACTTATTACTCTTATTATTATCAATCTAACTCATATTATTAGCCATATTATGCAGATATGATCGATAGAACGACAATTACTATACTTATTACACTCACTATTATCAATCTAACTCATATTATTAACAATATTATGCAGATATGATCGATAGCACGACATTTACTATACTTATTACTCTTATTATTATCAATCTAACTCATATTACTAGCCATATTATGCTTAAATGATCGATAGAACGACAACTACTATACTTATTACTCTTATTATTATCAATCTAACTCATATTATTAGCCATATTATGCTTATATGATCGATAGAACGACAATTACTATACTCACTACTCTTATTATTATCAATCTAACTCATATTATTAGCCATACTATGCTTATATGATCGACAGAACGACAATTACTGTACGTATTACACTTACTATTATCAATCTAACTCATATTATTACCCATATTATGCTTATATGATCGATAGAACGACAATTACTATACTTATTACTCTTATTATTATCAATCTAACTCATATTATTAGCCATATTATGCTTAAATGATCGATAGAACGACAATTACTATACTTATTACTCTTATTATTATCAATCTAACTCATATTATTAGCCATATTATGCTTATATGATCGATAGAACGACAATTACTATACTCACTACTCTTATTATTATCAATCTAACTCATATTATTAGCCATATTATGCTTATATGATCGACAGGACGACAATTACTGTACTTATTACACTTACTATTATCAATCTAACTCATATTATTAGCCATATTATGCTTATATGATCGATAGAACGACAATTACTATACCTATTACTCATACTATTATCAATCTTACTCATATTATTAGCCATATTATGCTTAAATGATCGATAGAACGACAATTACTATACCTATTACTCATACTATTATCAATCTAACTCATATTATTAGCCATATTATGCTTATATGATCGATAGAACGACAAGTACTATACTTATTACTCTTATTATTATCAATCTAACTCATATTATTAGCCATATTATGCTTATATGATCGATAGAACGACAATTACTATACTTATTACTCTTATTATTATCAATCTAACTCATATTATTAGCCATATTATGATTATATGATCGATAGAACGACAAGTACTATACTTATTACTCTTATTATTATCAATCTAACTCATATTATTAGCCATATCATGCTTATATGATCGACAGAACGACAATTACTATACTTATTATTCTTATTTTTATCAACCTAACTCATATTATTAGCCATATTATGCTTAAATGATCGATAGAACGACAATTACTATACTTATTACTCTTATTATTATGAATCTAACTCATATTATTAACCATATTATGCAGATATGATCGATAGAGCTACAATTACTATACCCATTACTCTTATTATTATCAATCTAACTCATATTATTAGCCATATTATGCTTAAATGATCGATAGAACGACAATTACTATACTTATTACTCTTATTATTATCAATCTAACTCATATTATTAGCCATATTATGCTTAAATGATCGATAGAACGACAATTACTATACTTATTACTCTTATTATTATCAAGCTAACTCATATTATTAGCCATATTATGCTTATATGATCGACAGAACGGCAATTACTATACTTATTATTCTTATTTTTATCAACCTAACTCATATTATTAGCCATATTATGCTTAAATGATCGATAGAACGACAATTACTATACTTATTACTCTTATTATTATCAATCTAACTCATATTATTAGCCATATTATGCTTAAATGATCGATAGAACGACAATTACTATACTTATTACTCTTATTATTATCAAGCTAACTCATATTATTAGCCACATTATGCTTATATGATCGACAGAACGACAATTACTATACTCATTATTGTTATTTTTATCAACCTAACTCATATTATTAGCCATATTATGCTTAAATGGTCGATAGAACGACAATTACTATACTTATTACTCTTATTATTATCAATCTTACTCATATTATTAGCCATATTATGCTTATATGATCGATAGAACGACAAGTACTATACTTATTACTCTTATTATTATCAATCTAACTCATATTATTAGCCATATTATGCTTATATGATCGATAGAACGACAATTACTATACCTATTACTCATTCTATTATCAATCTTACTCATATTATTAGCCATATTATGCTTAAATGATCGATAGAACGACAATTACTATACCTATTACTCATACTATTATCAATCTAACTCATATTATTAGCCATATTATGCTTATATGATCGATAGAACGACAAGTACTATACTTATTACTCTTATTATTATCAATCTAACTCATATTATTAGCCATATTATGATTATATGATCGATAGAACGACAAGTACTATACTTATTACTCTTATTATTATCAATCTAACTCATATTATTAGCCATATCATGCTTATATGATCGACAGAACGACAATTACTATACTTATTATTCTTATTTTTATCAACCTAACTCATATTATTAGCCATATTATGCTTAAATGATCGATAGAACGACAATTACTATACTTATTACTCTTATTATTATGAATCTAACTCATATTATTAGCCATATTATGCTTATATGATCGAAAGAACGACAATTACTATACTTATTACTCTTATTATTATCAATCTAACTCATATTATTAGCCATATTATGCTTATATGATCGATAGAACGACAATTACTGTACTTACTACTCTTATCATTATCGATCTAACTCATATTTTTAACCATATTATGCTTATATGATCGATAGAACGACAATTACTATACTTATTATTCTTATTTTTATCAACCTAACTCATATTATTAACCATATTATGCTTATATGATCGATAGAACGACAATTACTATACTTATTACTCTTATTATTATTAATCTAACTCATATTATTAACCATATTATGCTAATATGATCGATAGAACGACAATTACTATACTTATTACACTCACTATTATCAATCTAACTCATATTATTAACCATATTATGCAGATATGATCGATAGCACGACATTTACTATACATATTACTCCTATTATTATCAACCTAACTCATATTATTAGCCATATTATGCTTATATGATCGATAGAACGACAATTACTATACTTATTACTCTTATTATTATCAATCTAACTCATATTATTAGCCATACTATGCTTATATGATCGACAGAACGACAATTACTGTACTTATTACTCTTATTGTTATCAATTTAACTCATATTATTAACCATGTTATGCTTATATGATCGATAGAACGACAATTACTTTACTTATTACTCTTATTATTATTAATCTAACTCATATTATTAACCATATTATGCTAATATGATCGATAGAACGACAATTACTATACTTATTACTCTTATTATTATGAATCTAACTCATATTATTAGCCATATTATGCTTATATGATCGATAGAACGACAATTACTATACTTATTACTCTTATTATTATCAATCTAACTCATATTATTAGCCATACTATGCTTATATGATCGACAGAACGACAATTACTGTACTTATTACACTCACTATTATCAATCTAACTCATGTTATTAACCATATTATGCAGATATGATCGATAGAACGACATTTACTATACTTATTACTCTTATCATTATCGATCTAACTCATATTATTAGCCATATTATGCTTATATTATCGATAGAACGACAATTACTATACTTATTATTCTTATTTTTATCAACCTAACTCATATTATTAACCATATTATGCTTATATGATCGATAGAACGACAATTACTATACTTATTACTCTTATTATTATTAATCTAACTCATATTATTAACCATATTATGCTAATATGATCGATAGAACGACAATTACTATACTTATTACACTCACTATTATCAATCTAACTCATATTATTAACCATATTATGCAGATATGATCGATAGCACGACATTTACTATACATATTACTCCTATTATTATCAACCTAACTCATATTATTAGCCATATTATGCTTATATGATCGATAGAACGACAATTACTATACTTATTACTCTTATTATTATGAATCTAACTCATATTATTAACCATATTATGCAGATATGATCGATAGAACTACAATTACTATACTCATTACTCTTATAATTATCAATCTAACTCATATTATTAGCCATATTATGCTTATATGATCGATAGAACGACAATTACTATACTTATTACTCTTATTATTATCAATCTAACTCATATTATTAGCCATACTATGCTTATATGATCGACAGAACGACAATTACTGTACTTATTACACTCACTATTATCAATCTAACTCATGTTATTAACCATATTATACAGATATGATCGACAGCACGACATTTACTATACTTATTACTCTTATTATTATCAATCTAACTCATATTATTAGCCATATTGTGCTTATATGATCGATAGAACGACAATTACTATACTTATTACTCTTATTATTATCAATCTAACTCATATTATTAGCCATATTATGCTTATATGATCGATAGAACGACAATTACTATACTTATTACTCTTATTATTATCAATCTAACTCATATTATTAGCCATATTATGATTATATGATCGATAGAACGACAATTACTGTACTTACTACTCTTATCATTATCGATCTAACTCATATTTTTAGCCATATTATGCTTATATGATCGATAGAACGACAAGTACTATACTTATTACTCTTATTATTATCAATCTAACTCATATTATTAGTCATATTATGCATATATGATCGATAGAACGACAATTACTGTACTTATTACTCTTATCATTATCGATCTAACTCATATTATTAGCCATATTATGCTTATATTATCGATAGAACGACAATTACTGTACTTATTACTCTTATTGTTATCAATTTAACTCATATTATTAACCATGTTATGCTTATATGATCGATAGAACGACAATTACTTTACTTATTACTCTTATTATTATTGATCTAACTCATATTATTAACCATATTATGCTAATATGATCGATAGAACGACAATTACTATACTTATTACTCTTATTATTATGAATCTAACTCATATTATTAACCATATTATGCAGATATGATCGATAGAACTACAATTACTATACTCATTACTCTTATTATCAATCTAACTCATATTATTAGCCATATTATGCATATATGATCGATAGAACGACAATTACTATACTTATTACACTCACTATTATCAATCTAACTCATGTTATTAACCATATTATGCAGATATGATCGACAGCACGACATTTACTATACTTATTACTCTTATTATTATCAATCTAACTCATATTATTAGCCATATTGTGCTTATATGATCGATAGAACGACAATTACTATACTTATTACTATTATTATTATCAATCTAACTCATATTATTAGCCATATTATGCATATATGATCGATAGAACGACAATTACTGTACTTATTACTCTTATCATTATCGATCTAACTCATATTATTAGCCATATTATGCTTATATTATCGATAGAACGACAATTACTGTACTTATTACTGTTATTATTATCAATTTAACTCATATTATTAGCCATATTATGCTTATATGATCGATAGAACGACAATTACTATACTTATTACTCTTATTATTATGAATCTAACTCATATTATTAACCATATTATGCAGATATGGTCGATAGAACTACAATTGCTATACTCATTACTCTTATTATTATCAATCTAACTCATATTATTAGCCATATTATGCTTATATGATCGATAGAACGACAATTACTATACTTATTACTCTTATTATTATCAATCTAACTCATATTATTAGCCATATTATGCTTATATGATCGATAGAACGACAATTACTGTACTTACTACTCTTATCATTATCGATCTAACTCATATTTTTAGCCATATTATGCTTATATGATCGACAGAACGACAATTACTATACTTATTATTCTTATTTTTATCAACCTAACTCATATTATTAGCCATATTATGCTTAAATTATCGATAGAACGACAATTACTATACTTATTACTCTTATTATTATTAATCTAACTCATATTATTAGCCATATTATGCTTAAATGATCGATAGAACGACAATTACTATACTTATTACTCTTATTATTATCAAGCTAACTCATATTATTAGCCATGTTATGCTTATATGATCGATAGAACGACAATTACTATACGTATTACTCTTATTATTATGAATCCAACTCATATTATTAACCATATTATGCAGATATGATCGATAGAACTACAATTACTATACTCATTACTCTTATTATTATCAGTCTAACTCATATTATTAGCCATATTATGCTTAAATGATCGATAGAACGACAATTACTATACTTATTACTCTTATTATTATCAAGCTAACTCATATTATTAGCCATATTATGCTTATATGATCGACAGAACGACAATTACTATACTTATTATTCTTATTTTTATCAACCTAACTCATATTATTCGCCATATTATGCTTAAATGATCGATAGAAGGACAATTACTATACTTATTACTCTTATTATTATCAATCTAACTCATATTATTAGCCATATTATGCTTAAATGATCGATAGAACGACAATTACTATACTTATTACTCTTATTATTATCAAGCTAACTCATATTATTAGCCACATTATGCTTATATGATCGACAGAACGACAATTACTATACTCATTATTCTTATTTTTATCAACCTAACTCATATTATTAGCCATATTATGCTTAAATGATCGATAGAACGACAATTACTATACTTATTACTCTTATTATTATCAATCTAACTCATATTATTAGCCATATTATGCTTATATAATCGATAGAACGACAATTACTGTACTTATTACTCTTATCATTATCGATCTAACTCATATTGTTAGCCATATTATGCATATATGATCGATAGAACGACATTTTACTATACTTATTACTCTTATTATTATCAATCTAACTTATATTATTAGCCATATTATGCAGATATGATCGATAGAACGACAATTACTATACTTATTACACTCACTATTATCAATCTAACTCATATTATTAACAATATTATGCAGATATGATCGATAGCACGACATTTACTATACTTATTACTCTTATTATTATCAATCTAACTCATATTACTAGCCATATTATGCTTAAATGATCGATAGAACGACAACTACTATGCTTATTACTCTTATTATTATCAATCTAACTCATATTATTAGCCATATTATGCTTATATGATCGATAGAACGACAATTACTATACTCACTACTCTTATTATTATCAATCTAACTCATATTATTAGCCATACTATGCTTATATGATCGACAGAACGACAATTACTGTACTTATTACACTCACTATTATCAATCTAACTCATGTTATTAACCATATTATGCAGATATGATCGATAGAACGACATTTACTATACTTATTACTCTTATCATTATCGATCTAACTCATATTATTAGCCATATTATGCTTATATTATCGATAGAACGACAATTACTGTACTTATTACTGTTATTATTATCAATTTAACTCATATTATTAGCCATATTATGCTTATATGATCGATAGAACGACAATTACTATACTTATTACTCTTATTATTATGAATCTAACTCATATTATTAACCATATTATGCAGATATGATCGATAGAACTACAATTGCTATACTCATTACTCTTATTATTATCAATCTAACTCATATTATTAGCCATATTATGCTTATATGATCGATAGAGCGACAATTACTACACTTATTACTCTTATTATTATCAATCTAACTCATATTACCAGCCATATTATGCTTAAATGATCGATAGAACGACAATTACTATACTTATTACACTTACTATGATCAATCTAACTCATATTATTAACCATGTTATGCTTATATGATCGATAGAACGACAATTACTTTACTTATTACTCTTATTATTATTAATCTAACTCATATTATTAACCATATTATGCTAATATGATCGATAGAACGACAAGTACTATACTTATTACTCTTATTATTATGAATCTAACTCCTATTATTAACCATATTATGCAGATATGATCGATAGAACTACAATTACTTTACTTATTACTCTTATTATTATTAATCTAACTCATATTATTAACCATATTATGCTAATATGATCGATAGAACGACAATTACTATACTTATTACTCTTATTATTATGAATCTAACTCATATTATTAACCATATTATGCAGATATGATCGATAGAACTACAATTACTATACTCATTACTCTTATTATTATCAATCTAACTCATATTATTAGCCATATTATGCATATATGATCGATAGAACGACAATTACTATACTTATTACACTCACTATTATCAATCTAACTCATGTTATTAACCATATTATGCAGATATGATCGACAGCACGACATTTACTATACTTATTACTCTTATTATTATCAATCTAACTCATATTATTAGCCATATTGTGCTTATATGATCGATAGAACGACAATTACTATACTTATTACTATTATTATTATCAATCTAACTCATATTACCAGCCATATTATGCTTAAATGATCGATAGAACGACAATTACTATACTTATTACACTTACTATTATCAATCTAACTCATATTATTAACCATGTTATGCTTATATGATTGATAGAACGACAATTACTTTACTTATTACTCTTATTATTATTCATCTAACTCATATTATTAACCATATTATGCTAATATGATCGATAGAACGACAAATACTATACTTATTACTCTTATTATTATGAATCTAACTCATATTATTAACCATATTATGCAGATATGATCGATAGAACTACAATTACTTTACTTATTACTCTTATTATTATTAATCTAACTCATATTATTAACCATATTATGCTAATATGATCGATAGAACGACAATTACTATACTTATTACTCTTATTATTATGAATCTAACTCATATTACCAGCCATATTATGCTTAAATGATCGATAGAACGACAATTACTATACTCATTACTCTTATTATTATCAATCTAACTCATATTATTAGCCATATTATGCATATATGATCGATAGAACGACAATTACTATACTTATTACACTCACTATTATCAATCTAACTCATGTTATTAACCATATTATGCAGATATGATCGACAGCACGACATTTACTATACTTATTACTCTTATTATTATCAATCTAACTCATATTATTAGCCATATTGTGCTTATATGATCGATAGAACGACAATTACTATACTTATTACTATTATTATTATCAATCTAACTCATATTATTAGCCATATTATGCATATATGATTGATAGAACGACAATTACTGTACTTATTACTCTTATCATTATCGATCTAACTCATATTATTAGCCATATTATGCTTATATTATCGATAGAACGACAATTACTGTACTTATTACTGTTATTATTATCAATTTAACTCATATTATTAGCCATATTATGCTTATATGATCGATAGAACGACAATTACTATACTTATTACTCTTATTATTATGAATCTAACTCATATTATTAACCATATTATGCAGATATGATCGATAGAACTACAATTGCTATACTCATTACTCTTATTATTATCAATCTAACTCATATTATTAGCCATATTATGCTTATATGATCGATAGAACGACAATTACTATACTTATTACTCTTATTATTATCAATCTAACTCATATTATTAGCCATATTATGCTTATATGATCGATAGAACGACAATTACTGTACTTACTACTCTTATCATTATCGATCTAACTCATATTTTTAGCCATATTATGCTTATATGATCGATAGAACGACAATTACTATACTTATTACTCTTATTATTATCAATCTAACTCATATTATTAGCCATATTATGCTTAGATGATCGATAGAACGACAATTACTATACTTATTACTCTTATTATTATCAATCTAACTCATATTACTAGCCATATTATGCTTAAATGATCGATAGAACGACAATTACTATACTTATTACACTTACTATTATCAATCTAACTCATATTATTAGCCATATTATGCACATATGATCGATAGAACGACAATTACTATACTTATTACTCTTATTATTATCAATCTAACTCATATTATTAGCCATATTATGCTTAAATGATCGATAGAACGACAATTACTATACTTATTACTCTTATTATTATCAAGCTAACTCATATTATTAGCCATATTATGCTTGTATGATCGACAGAACGACAATTACTATACTTATTATTCTTATTTTTATGAACCTAACTCATATTATTAACCATATTATGCTTATATGATCGATAGAACGACAATTACTATACTTATTACTCTTATTATTATTAATCTAACTCATATTATTAACCATATTATGCTAATATGATCGATAGAACGACAATTACTATACTTATTACACTCACTATTATCAATCTAACTCATATTATTAACCATATTATGCAGATATGATCGATAGCACGACATTTACTATACTTATTACTCCTATTATTATCAACCTAACTCATATTATTAGCCATATTATGCTTATATGATCGATAGAACGACAATTACTATACTTATTACTCTTATTATTATCAATCTAACTCATATTATTAGCCATATTATGCTTATATGATCGATAGAACGACAATTACTGTACTTACTACTCTTATCATTATCGATCTAACTCATATTTTTAACCATATTATGCTTATATGATCGATGGAACGACAATTACTATACTTATTACTCTTATTATTATCAATCTAACTCATATTATTAGCCATATTATGCTTAAATGATCGATAAAACGACAATTACTATACTTATTACTCTTATTATTATCAATCTAACTCATATTATTAGCCATATTATGCTTATATGATCGATAGAACGACAATTACTATACTTATTACTCTTATTATTATCAATCTAACTCATATTATTAGCCATACTATGCTTATATGATCGACAGAACGACAATTACTGTACTTATTACACTCACTATTATCAATCTAACTCATGTTATTAACCATATTATGCAGATATGATCGATAGAACGACATTTACTATACTTATTACTCTTATCATTATCGATCTAACTCATATTATTAGCCATATTATGCTTATATTATCGATAGAACGACAATTACTGTACTTATTACTGTTATTATTATCAATTTAACTCATATTATTAGCCATATTATGCTTATATGATCGATAGAACGACAATTACTATACTTATTACTCTTATTATTATGAATCTAACTCATATTATTAACCATATTATGCAGACATGATCGATAGAACTACAATTACTATACTCATTACTCTTATTATTATCAATCTAACTCATATTATTATCCATATTATGCATATATGATCGATAGAACGACAATTACTATACTTATTACACTCACTGTTATCAATCTAACTCATGTTATTAACCATATTATGCAGATATGATCGACAGCACGACATTTACTATACTTATTACTCTTATTATTATCAATCTAACTCATATTATTAGCCATATTGTGCTTATATGATCGATAGAACGACAATTACTATACTTATTACTCTTATTATTATCAATCTAACTCATATTATTAGCCATATTATGCTTATATGATCGATAGAACGACAATTACTATACTTATTACTCTTATTATTATCAATCTAACTCATATTATTAGCCATATTATGCTTATATGATCGATAGAACGACAATTACTGTACTTACTACTCTTATCATTATCGATCTAACTCATATTTTTAGCCATATTATGCTTATATGATCGATAGAACGACAATTACTGTACTTACTACTCTTATCATTATCGATCTAACTCATATTTTTAGCCATATTATGCTTATATGATCGATAGAACGACAATTACTATACTTATTACTCTTATTATTATCAATCTAACTCATATTATTAGCCATATTATGCTTAAATGATCGATAGAACGACAATTACTGTACTTATTACTGTTATTATTATCAATTTAACTCATATTATTAGCCATATTATGCTTATATGATCGATAGAACGACAATTACTATACTTATTACTCTTATTATTATGAATCTAACTCATATTATTAACCATATTATGCAGATATGATCGATAGAACTACAATTACTATACTCATTACTCTTATTATTATCAATCTAACTCATATTATTATCCATATTATGCATATATGATCGATAGAACGACAATTACTATACTTATTACACTCACTGTTATCAATCTAACTCATGTTATTAACCATATTATGCAGATATGATCGACAGCACGACATTTACTATACTTATTACTCTTATTATTATCAATCTAACTCATATTATTAGCCATATTGTGCTTATATGATCGATAGAACGACAATTACTATACTTATTACTCTTATTATTATCAATCTAACTCATATTATTAGCCATATTATGCTTATATGATCGATAGAACGACAATTACTATACTTATTACTCTTATTATTATCAATCTAACTCATATTATTAGCCATATTATGCTTATATGATCGATAGAACGACAATTACTGTACTTACTACTCTTATCATTATCGATCTAACTCATATTTTTAGCCATATTATGCTTATATGATCGATAGAACGACAAGTACTATACTTATTACTCTTATTATTATCAATCTAACTCATATTATTAGTCATATTATGCATATATGATCGATAGAACGACAATTACTGTACTTATTACTCTTATCATTATCGATCTAACTCATATTATTAGCCATATTATGCTTATATTATCGATAGAACGACAATTACTGTACTTATTACTCTTATTGTTATCAATTTAACTCATATTATTAACCATGTTATGCTTATATGATCGATAGAACGACAATTACTTTACTTATTACTCTTATTATTATTAATCTAACTCATGTTATTAACCATATTATGCTAATATGATCGATAGAACGACAATTACTATACTTATTACTCTTATTATTATGAATCTAACTCATATTATTAACCATATTATGCAGATATGATCGATAGAACTACAATTACTATACTCATTACTCTTATTATCAATCTAACTCATATTATTAGCCATATTATGCATATATGATCGATAGAACGACAATTACTATACTTATTACACTCACTATTATCAATCTAACTCATGTTATTAACCATATTATGCAGATATGATCGACAGCACGACATTTACTATACTTATTACTCTTATTATTATCAATCTAACTCATATTATTAGCCATATTATGCATATATGATCGATAGAACGACAATTACTGTACTTATTACTCTTATCATTATCGATCTAACTCATATTATTAGCCATATTATGCTTATATTATCGATAGAACGACAATTACTGTACTTATTACTAGTATTATTATCAATTTAACTCATATTATTAGCCATATTATGCTTATATGATCGATAGAACGACAATTACTATACTTATTACTCTTATTATTATGAATCTAACTCATATTATTAACCATATTATGCAGATATGATCGATAGAACTACAATTGCTATACTCATTACTCTTATTATTATCAATCTAACTCATATTATTAGCCATATTATGCTTATATGATCGATAGAACGACAATTACTATACTTATTACTCTTATTATTATCAATCTAACTCATATTATTAGCCATATTATGCTTATATGATCGATAGAACGACAATTACTGTACTTACTACTCTTATCATTATCGATCTAACTCATATTTTTAACCATATTATGCTTATATGATCGATAGAACGACAATTACTATACTTATTACTCTTATTATTATCAATCTAACTCATATTATTAGCCATATTATGCTTAAATGATCGATAGAACTACAATTACTATACTCATTACTCTTAATATTATCAATCTAACTCATATTATTAGCCATATTATGCTTATATGATCGATAGAACGACAATTACTATACTTATTACTCTTATTATTATCAATCTAACTCATATTATTAGCCATACTATGCTTATATGATCGACAGAACGACAATTACTGTACTTATTACACTCACTATTATCAATCTAACTCATGTTATTAACCATATTATGCAGATATGATCGATAGAACGACATTTACTATACTTATTACTCTTATCATTATCGATCTAACTCATATTACTAGCCATATTATGCTTATATTATCGATAGAACGACAATTACTGTACTTATTACTGTTATTATTATCAATTTAACTCATATTATTAGCCATATTATGCTTATATGATCGATAGAACGACAATTACTATACTTATTACTCTTATTATTATGAATCTAACTCATATTATTAACCATATTATGCAGATATGATCGATAGAACTACAATTACTATACTCATTACTCTTATTATTATCAATCTAACTCATATTATTAGCCATATTATGCATATATGATCGATAGAACGACAATTACTATACTTATTACACTCACTATTATCAATCTAACTCATGTTATTAACCATATTATGCAGATATGATCGACAGCACGACATTTACTATACTTATTACTCTTATTATTATCAATCTAACTCATATTATTAGCCATATTGTGCTTATATGATCGATAGAACGACAATTACTATACTTATTACTCTTATTATTATCAATCTAACTCATATTATTAGCCATATTATGCTTATATGATCGATAGAACGACAATTACTATACTTATTACTCTTATTATTATCAATCTAACTCATATTATTAGCCATATTATGATTATATGATCGATAGAACGACAATTACTGTACTTACTACTCTTATCATTATCGATCTAACTCATATTTTTAGCCATATTATGCTTATATGATCGATAGAACGACAAGTACTATACTTATTACTCTTATTATTATCAATCTAACTCATATTATTAGTCATATTATGCATATATGATCGATAGAACGACAATTACTGTACTTATTACTCTTATCATTATCGATCTAACTCATATTATTAGCCATATTATGCTTATATTATCGATAGAACGACAATTACTGTACTTATTACTCTTATTGTTATCAATTTAACTCATATTATTAACCATGTTATGCTTATATGATCGATAGAACGACAATTACTTTACTTATTACTCTTATTATTATTAATCTAACTCATATTATTAACCATATTATGCTAATATGATCGATAGAACGACAATTACTATACTTATTACTATTATTATTATCAATCTAACTCATATTATTAGCCATATTATGCATATATGATCGATAGAACGACAATTACTGTACTTATTACTCTTATCATTATCGATCTAACTCATATTATTAGCCATATTATGCTTATATTATCGATAGAACGACAATTACTGTACTTATTACTGTTATTATTATCAATTTAACTCATATTATTAGCCATATTATGCTTATATGATCGATAGAACGACAATTACTATACTTATTACTCTTATTATTATGAATCTAACTCATATTATTAACCATATTATGCAGATATGGTCGATAGAACTACAATTGCTATACTCATTACTCTTATTATTATCAATCTAACTCATATTATTAGCCATATTATGCTTATATGATCGATAGAACGACAATTACTATACTTATTACTCTTATTATTATCAATCTAACTCATATTATTAGCCATATTATGCTTATATGATCGATAGAACGACAATTACTGTACTTACTACTCTTATCATTATCGATCTAACTCATATTTTTAGCCATATTATGCTTATATGATCGATAGAACGACAATTACTATACTTATTACTCTTATTATTATCAATCTAACTCATATTATTAGCCATATTATGCTTAAATGATCGATAGACCGACAATTACTATACTTATTACTCTTATTATTATCAATCTAACTCATATTACTAGCCATATTATGCTTAAATGATCGATAGAACGACAATTACTATACTTATTACACTTACCATTATCAATCTAACTCATATTATTAGCCATATTATGCACATATGATCGATAGAACGACAATTACTATACTTATTACTCTTATTATTATCAATCTAACTCATATTATTAGCCATATTATGCTTAAATGATCGATAGAACGACAATTACTATACTTATTACTCTTATTATTATCAAGCTAACTCATATTATTAGCCATATTATGCTTATATGATCGACAGAACGACAATTACTATACTTATTATTCTTATTTTTATCAACCTAACTCATATTATTAACCATATTATGCTTATATGATCGATAGAACGACAATTACTATACTTATTACTCTTATTATTATTAATCTAACTCATATTATTAACCATATTATGCTAATATGATCGATAGAACGACAATTACTATACTTATTACACTCACTATTATCAATCTAACTCATATTATTAACCATATTATGCAGATATGATCGATAGCACGACATTTACTATACTTATTACTCCTATTATTATCAACCTAACTCATATTATTAGCCATATTATGCTTATATGATCGATAGAACGACAATTACTATACTTATTACTCTTATTATTATCAATCTAACTCATATTATTAGCCATACTATGCTTATATGATCGACAGGACGACAATTACTGTACTTATTACACTCACTATTATCAATCTAACTCATGTTATTAACCATATTATGCTTATATGATCGATAGAACGACAATTACTGCACTTACTACTCTTATCATTATCGATCTAACTCATATTATTAGCCATATTATGCTTATATTATCGATAGAACGACAATTACTGTACTTATTACTCTTATTGTTATCAATTTAACTCATATTATTAACCATGTTATGCTTATATGATCGATAGAACGACAATTACTTTACTTATTACTCTTATTATTATCAATCTAACTCATATTATTAGCCATATTATGCTTAAATGATCGATAGAACGACAATTACTATACTTATTACTCTTATTAGTATCAAGCTAACTCATATTATTAGCCATATTATGCTTATATGATCGACAGAACGACAATTACTATACTTATTATTCTTATTTTTATCAACCTAACTCATATTATTAACCATATTATGCTTATATGATCGATAGAACGACAATTACTATACTTATTACTCTTATTATTATTAATCTAACTCATATTATTAACCATATTATGCTAATATGATCGATAGAACGACAATTACTATACTTATTACACTCACTATTATCAATCTAACTCATATTATTAACCATATTATGCAGATATGATCGATAGCACGACATTTACTATACTTATTACTCCTATTATTATCAACCTAACTCATATTATTAGCCATATTATGCTTATATGATCGATAGAACGACAATTACTATACTTATTACTCTTATTATTATCAATCTAACTCATATTATTAGCCATACTATGCTTATATGATCGACAGAACGACAATTACTGTACTTATTACACTCACTATTATCAATCTAACTCATGTTATTAACCATATTATGCTTATATGATCGATAGAACGACAATTACTGTACTTACTACTCTTATCATTATCGATCTAACTCATATTATTAGCCATATTATGCTTATATTATCGATAGAACGACAATTACTGTACTTATTACTCTTATTGTTATCAATTTAACTCATATTATTAACCATGTTATGCTTATATGATCGATAGAACGACAATTACTTTACTTATTACTCTTATTATTATTAATCTAACTCATATTATTAACCATATTATGCTAATATGATCGATAGAACGACAATTACTATACTTATTACTCTTATTATTATGAATCTAACTCATATTATTAACCATATTATGCAGATATGATCGATAGAACTACAATTACTATACTCATTACTCTTATTATTATCAATCTAACTCATATTATTAGCCATATTATGTATATATGATCGATAGAACGACAATTACTATACTTATTACACTCACTATTATCAATCTAACTCATGTTATTAACCATATTATGCAGATATGATCGACAGCACGACATTTACTATACTTATTACTCTTATTATTATCAATCTAACTCATATTATTAGCCATATTGTGCTTATATGATCGATAGAACGACAATTACTATACTTATTACTATTATTATTATCAATCTAACTCATATTATTAGCCATATTATGCATATATGATCGATAGAACGACAATTACTATACTTATTACTCTTATTATTATCAAGCTAACTCATATTATTAGCCACATTATGCTTATATGATCGACAGAACGACAATTACTATACTCATTATTCTTATTTTTATCAACCTAACTCATATTATTAGCCATATTATGCTTAAATGGTCGATAGAACGACAATTACTGTACTTACTACTCTTATCATTATCGATCTAACTCATATTTCTAGCCATATTATGCTTATATGATCGATAGAACGACAATTACTATACTTATTACTCTTATTATTATCAATCTAACTCATATTATTAGCCATATTATGCTTAAATGATCGATAGACCGACAATTACTATACTTATTACTCTTATTATTATCAATCTAACTCATATTACTAGCCATATTATGCTTAAATGATCGATAGAACGACAATTACTATACTTATTACACTTACTATTATCAATCTAACTCATATTATTAGCCATATTATGCACATATGATCGATTCAACGACAATTACTATACTTATTACTCTTATTATTATCAATCTAACTCATATTATTAGCCATATTATGCTTAAATGATCGATAGAACGACAATTACTATACTTATTACTCTTATTATTATCAAGCTAACTCATATTATTAGCCATATTATGCTTATATGATCGACAGAACGACAATTACTATACTTATTATTCTTATTTTTATCAACCTAACTCATATTATTAACCATATTATGCTTATATGATCGATAGAACGACAATTACTATACTTATTACTCTTATTATTATTAATCTAACTCATATTATTAACCATATTATGCTAATATGATCGATAGAACGACAATTACTATACTTATTACACTCACTATTATCAATCTAACTCATATTATTAACCATATTATGCAGATATGATCGATAGCACGACATTTACTATACTTATTACTCCTATTATTATCAACCTAACTCATATTATTAGCCATATTATGCTTATATGATCGATAGAACGACAATTACTATACTTATTACTCTTATTATTATCAATCTAACTCATATTATTAGCCATATTATGCTTATATGATCGATAGAACGACAATTACTGTACTTACTACTCTTATCATTATCGATCTAACTCATATTTTTAACCATATTATGCTTATATGATCGATAGAACGACAATTACTATACTTATTACTCTTATTATTATCAATCTAACTCATATTATTAGCCATATTATGCTTAAATGATCGATAGAACGACAATTACTATACTTATTACTCTTATTATTATCAATCTAACTCATATTATTAGCCATATTATGCTTATATGATCGATAGAACGACAATTACTATACTTATTACTCTTATTATTATCAATCTAACTCATATTATTAGTCATACTATGCTTATATGATCGACAGAACGACAATTACTGTACTTATTACACTCACTATTATCAATCTAACTCATGTTATTAACCATATTATGCAGATATGATCGATAGAACGACATTTACTATACTTATTACTCTTATCATTATCGATCTAACTCATATTATTAGCCATATTATGCTTATATTATCGATAGAACGACAATTACTGTACTTATTACTGTTATTATTATCAATTTAACTCATATTATTAGCCATATTATGCTTATATGATCGATAGAACGACAATTACTATACTTATTACTCTTATTATTATGAATCTAACTCATATTATTAACCATATTATGCAGATATGATCGATAGAACTACAATTACTATACTCATTACTCTTATTATTATCAATCTAACTCATATTATTAGCCATATTATGCATATATGATCGATAGAACGACAATTACTATACTTATTACACTCACTATTATCAATCTAACTCATGTTATTAACCATATTATGCAGATATGATCGACAGCACGACATTTACTATACTTATTACTCTTCTTATTATCAATCTAACTCATATTATTAGCCATATTGTGCTTATATGATCGATAGAACGACAATTACTATACTTATTACTATTATTATTATCAATCTAACTCATATTATTAGCCATATTATGCATATATGATCGATAGAACGACAATTACTGTACTTATTACTCTTATCATTATCGATCTAACTCATATTATTAGCCATATTATGCTTATATTATCGATAGAACGACAATTACTGTACTTATTACTGTTATTATTATCAATTTAACTCATATTATTAGCCATATTATGCTTATATGATCGATAGAACGACAATTACTATACTTATTACTCTTATTATTATGAATCTAACTCATATTATTAACCATATTATGCAGATATGATCGATAGAACTACAATTGCTATACTCATTACTCTTATTATTATCAATCTAACTCATATTATTAGCCATATTATGATTATATGATCGATAGAACGACAAGTACTATACTTATTACTCTTATTATTATCAATCTAACTCATATTATTAGCCATATCATGCTTATATGATCGACAGAACGACAATTACTATACTTATTATTCTTATTCTTATCAACCTAACTCATATTATTAGCCATATTATGCTTAAATGATCGATAGAACGACAATTACTATACTTATTACTCTTATTATTATGAATCTAACTCATATTATTAACCATATTATGCAGATATGATCGATAGAGCTACAATTACTATACCCATTACTCTTATTATTATCAATCTAACTCATATTATTAGCCATATTATGCTTATATGATCGATAGAACGACAATTACTGTACTTACTACTCTTATCATTATCGATCTAACTCATATTATTAGCCATATTATGCTTATATGATCGATAGAACGACAATTACTATACTTATTACTCTTATTATTATCAATCTAACTCATATTATTAGCCATATTATGCTTTAATGATCGATAGAACGACAATTACTATACTTATTACTCTTATTATTATTAATCTAACTCATATTATTAGCCATATTATGCTTAAATGATCGATAGAACGACAATTACTATACTTATTACTCTTATTATTATCAAGCTAACTCATATTATTAGCCATGTTATGCTTATATGATCGATAGAACAACAATTACTATACTTATTACTCTTATTATTATGAATCTAACTCATATTATTAACCATATTATGCAGATATGATCGATAGAACTACAATTACTATACTCATTACTCTTATTATTATCAATCTAACTCATATTATTAGCCATATTATGCTTAAATGATCGATAGAACGACAATTACTATACTTATTACTCTTATTATTATCAAGCTAACTCATATTATTAGCCATATTATGCTTATATGATCGACAGAAGGACAATTACTATACTTATTATTCTTATTTTTATCAACCTAACTCATATTATTAGCCATATTATGCTTAAATGATCGATAGAACGACAATTACTATACTTATTACTCTTATTATTATCAATCTAACTCATATTATTAGCCATATTATGCTTATATGATCGACAGAACGACAATTACTATACTCATTATTCTTATTTTTATCAACCTAACTCATATTATTAGCCATATTATGCTTAAATGGTCGATAGAACGACAATTACTATACTTATTACTCTTATTATTATCAATCTTACTCATATTATTAGCCATATTATGCTTAAATGATCGATAGAACGACAATTACTATACCTATTACTCATTCTATTATCAATCTTACTCATATTATTAGCCATATTATGCTTAAATGATCGATAGAACGACAATTACTATACCTATTACTCATACTATTATCAATCTAACTCATATCATTAACCATATTATGCTTATATGATCGATAGAACGACAAGTACTATACTTATTACTCTTATTATTATCAATCTAACTCATATTATTAGCCATATTATGCTTATATGATCGATAGAACGACAATTACTATACTTATTACTCTTATTATTATCAATCTAACTCATATTATTAGCCATATTATGATTATATGATCGATAGAACGACAAGTACTATACTTATTACTCTTATTATTATCAATCTAACTCATGTTATTAGCCATATCATGCTTATATGATCGACAGAACGACAATTACTATACTTATTATTCTTATTTTTATCAACCTAACTCATATTATTAGCCATATTATGCTTAAATGATCGATAGAACGACAATTACTATACTCATTACTCTTATTATTATGAATCTAACTCATATTATTAACCATATTATGCAGATATGATCGATAGAGCTACAATTACTATACCCATTACTCTTATTATTATCAATCTAACTCATATTATTAGCCATATTATGCTTATATGATCGATAGAACGACAATTACTGTACTTACTACTCTTATCATTATCGATCTAACTCATATTATTAGCCATATTATGCTTATATGATCGATAGAACGACAATTACTATACTTATGACTCTTATTATTATCAATCTAACTCATATTATTAGCCATATTATGATTATATGATCGATAGAACGACAAGTACTATACTTATTACTCTTATTATTATCAATCTAACTCATATTATTAGCCATATCATGCTTATATGATCGACAGAACGACAATTACTATACTTATTATTCTTATTTTTATCAACCTAACTCATATTATTAGCCATATTATGCTTAAATGATCGATAGAACGACAATTACTATACTTATTACTCTTATTATTATCAATCTAACTCATATTATTAGCCATATTATGCTTAAATGATCGATAGAACGACAATTACTATACTTATTACTCTTATTATTATCAAGCTAACTCATATTATTAGCCACATTATGCTTATATGATCGACAGAACGACAATTACTATACTCATTATTCTTATTTTTATCAACCTAACTCATATTATTAGCCATATTATGCTTAAATGGTCGATAGAACGACAATTACTATACTTATTACTCTTATTATTATCAATCTTACTCATATTATTAGCCATATTATGCTTAAATGATCGATAGAACGACAATTACTATACCTATTACTCATTCTATTATCAATCTTACTCATATTATTAGCCATATTATGCTTAAATGATCGATAGAACGACAATTACTATACCTATTACTCATACTATATTCAATCTATTTCATATCATTAACCATATTATGCTTATATGATCGATAGAACGACAAGTACTATACTTATTACTCTTATTATTATCAATCTAACTCATATTATTAGCCATATTATGCTTATATGATCGATAGAACGACAATTACTATACTTATTACTCTTATTATTATCAATCTAACTCATATTATTAGCCATATTATGATTATATGATCGATAGAACGACAAGTACTATACTTATTACTCTTATTATTATCAATCTAACTCATGTTATTAGCCATATCATGCTTATATGATCGACAGAACGACAATTACTATACTTATTATTCTTATTTTTATCAACCTAACTCATATTATTAGCCATATTATGCTTAAATGATCGATAGAACGACAATTACTATACTTATTACTCTTATTATTATGAATCTAACTCATATTATTAACCATATTATGCAGATATGATCGATAGAGCTACAATTACTATACCCATTACTCTTATTATTATCAATCTAACTCATATTATTAGCCATATTATGCTTATATGATCGATAGAACGACAATTACTGTACTTACTACTCTTATCATTATCGATCTAACTCATATTATTAGCCATATTATGCTTATATGATCGATAGAACGACAATTACTATACTTATGACTCTTATTATTATCAATCTAACTCATATTATTAGCCATATTATGATTATATGATCGATAGAACGACAAGTACTATACTTATTACTCTTATTATTATCAATCTAACTCATATTATTAGCCATATCATGCTTATATGATCGACAGAACGACAATTACTATACTTATTATTCTTATTTTTATCAACCTAACTCATATTATTAGCCATATTATGCTTAAATGATCGATAGAACGACAATTACTATACTTATTACTCTTATTATTATGAATCTAACTCATATTATTAACCATATTATGCAGATATGATCGATAGAGCTACAATTACTATACCCATTACTCTTATTATTATCAATCTAACTCATATTATTAGCCATATTATGCTTATATGATCGATAGAACGACAATTACTGTACTTACTACTCTTATCCTTATCGATCTAACTCATATTATTAGCCATATTACGCTTATATGATCGATAGAACGACAATTACTATACTTATTACTCTTATTATTATCAATCTAACTCATATTATTAGCCATATTATGCAGATATGATCGATAGAACGACAATTACTATACTTATTACACTCACTATTATCAATCTAACTCATATTATTAACAATATTATGCAGATATGATCGATAGCACGACATTTACTATACTTATTACTCTTATTATTATCAATCTAACTCATATTACTAGCCATATTATGCTTAAATGATCGATAGAACGACAACTACTATACTTATTACTCTTATTATTATCAATCTAACTCATATTATTAGCCATATTATGCTTATATGATCGATAGAACGACAATTACTATACTCACTACTCTCATTATTATCAATCTAACTCATATTATTAGCCATACTATGCTTATATGATCGACAGAACGACAATTACTGTACGTATTACACTTACTATTATCAATCTAACTCATATTATTACCCATATTATGCTTATATGATCGATAGAACGACAATTACTATACTTATTACTCTTATTATTATCAATCTAACTCATATTATTAGCCCTATTATGCTTAAAT
Source organism: Megachile rotundata (assembly GCF_050947335.1). Taxonomy (NCBI): domain Eukaryota; kingdom Metazoa; phylum Arthropoda; class Insecta; order Hymenoptera; family Megachilidae; genus Megachile; species Megachile rotundata. The sequence goes on along the minus strand of NW_027473469.1, from coordinate 20,601 downwards.
GATCGATAGAACGACAATTACTATACTTATTACTCTTATTATTATCAATCTAACTCATATTATTAGCCATATTATGCTTATATGATCGATAGAACGACAATTACTATACTCACTACTCTTATTATTATCAATCTAACTCATATTATTAGCCATATTATGCTTATATGATCGACAGGACGACAATTACTGTACTTATTACACTTACTATTATCAATCTAACTCATATTATTAGCCATATTATGCTTATATGATCGATAGAACGACAATTACTATACCTATTACTCATACTATTATCAATCTTACTCATATTATTAGCCATATTATGCTTAAATGATCGATAGAACGACAATTACTATACCTATTACTCATACTATTATCAATCTAACTCATATTATTAGCCATATTATGCTTATATGATCGATAGAACGACAAGTACTATACTTATTACTCTTATTATTATCAATCTAACTCATATTATTAGCCATATTATGCTTATATGATCGATAGAACGACAATTACTATACTTATTACTCTTATTATTATCAATCTAACTCATATTATTAGCCATATTATGATTATATGATCGATAGAACGACAAGTACTATACTTATTACTCTTATTATTATCAATCTAACTCATATTATTAGCCATATCATGCTTATATGATCGACAGAACGACAATTACTATACTTATTATTCTTATTTTTATCAACCTAACTCATATTATTAGCCATATTATGCTTAAATGATCGATAGAACGACAATTACTATACTTATTACTCTTATTATTATGAATCTAACTCATATTATTAACCATATTATGCAGATATGATCGATAGAGCTACAATTACTATACCCATTACTCTTATTATTATCAATCTAACTCATATTATTAGCCATATTATGCTTAAATGATCGATAGAACGACAATTACTATACTTATTACTCTTATTATTATCAATCTAACTCATATTATTAGCCATATTATGCTTAAATGATCGATAGAACGACAATTACTATACTTATTACTCTTATTATTATCAAGCTAACTCATATTATTAGCCATATTATGCTTATATGATCGACAGAACGGCAATTACTATACTTATTATTCTTATTTTTATCAACCTAACTCATATTATTAGCCATATTATGCTTAAATGATCGATAGAACGACAATTACTATACTTATTACTCTTATTATTATCAAGCTAACTCATATTGTTAGCCATGTTATGCGTATATGATCGATAGAACGACAATTACTATACTTATTACTCTTATTATTATGAATCTAACTCATATTATTAACCATATTATGCAGATATGATCGATAGAACTACAATTACTATACTTATTACTCTTATTATTATGAATCTAACTCATATCATTAACCATATTATGCAGATATGATCGATAGAACTACAATTACTATACTCATTACTCTTGTTATTATCAACCTAACTCATATTATTAGCCATATTATGCTTAAATGATCGATAGAACGACAATTACTATACTTATTACTCTTATTATTATCAATCTAACTCATATTATTAGCCATATTATGCTTAAATGATCGATAGAACGACAATTACTATACTTATTACTCTTATTATTATCAAGCTAACTCATATTATTAGCCACATTATGCTTATATGATCGACAGAACGACAATTACTATACTCATTATTCTTATTTTTATCAACCTAACTCATATTATTAGCCATATTATGCTTAAATGGTCGATAGAACGACAATTACTATACTTATTACTCTTATTATTATCAATCTTACTCATATTATTAGCCATATTATGCTTAAATGATCGATAGAACGACAATTACTATACCTATTACTCATTCTATTATCAATCTTACTCATATTATTCGCCATATTATGCTTAAATGATCGATAGAACGACAATTACTATACCTATTACTCATACTATTATCAATCTAACTCATATTATTAACCATATTATGCTTATATGATCGATAGAACGACAAGTACTATACTTATTACTCTTATTATTATCAATCTAACTCATATTATTAGCCATATTATGCTTATATGATCGATAGAACGACAATTACTATACTTATTACTCTTATTATTATCAATCTAACTCATATTATGAGCCATATTATGATTATATGATCGATAGAACGACAAGTACTATACTTATTACTCTTATTATTATCAATCTAACTCATATTATTAGCCATATCATGCTTATATGATCGACAGAACGACAATTACTATACTTATTATTCTTATTTTTATCAACCTAACTCATATTATTAGCCATATTATGCTTAAATGATCGATAGAACGACAATTACTATACTTATTACTCTTATTATTATGAATCTAACTCATATTATTAACCATATTATGCAGATATGATCGATAGAGCTACAATTACTATACCCATTACTCTTATTATTATCAATCTAACTCATATTATTAGCCATATTATGCTTATATGATCGATAGAACGACAATTACTGTACTTACTACTCTTATCATTATCGATCTAGCTCATATTATTAGCCATATTATGCTTATATGATCGATAGAACGACAATTACTATACTTATTACTCTTATTATTATCAATCTAACTCATATTATTAGCCATATTATGATTATATGATCGATAGAACGACAAGTACTATACTTATTACTCTTATTATTATCAATCTAACTCATATTATTAGCCATATCATGCTTATATGATCGACAGAACGACAATTACTATACTTATTATTCTTATTTTTATCAACCTAACTCATATTATTAGCCATATTATGCTTAAATGATCGATAGAACGACAATTACTATACTTATTACTCTTATTATTATGAATCTAACTCATATTATTAACCATATTATGCAGATATGATCGATAGAACTACAATTACTATACTCATTACTCTTATTATTATCAATCTAACTCATATTATTAGCCATATTATGCTTAAATGATCGATAGAACGACAATTACTATACTTATTACTCTTATTATTATCAAGCTAACTCATATTATTAGCCATATTATGCTTATATGATCGACAGAAGGACAATTACTATACTTATTATTCTTATTTTTATCAACCTAACTCATATTATTAGCCATATTATGCTTAAATGATCGATAGAACGACAATTACTATACTTATTACTCTTATTATTATCAATCTAACTCATATTATTAGCCATATTATGCTTAAATGATCGATAGAACGACAATTACTATACTTATTACTCTTATTATTATCAAGCTAACTCATATTATTAGCCACATTATGCTTATATGATCGACAGAACGACAATTACTATACTCATTATTCTTATTTTTATCAACCTAACTCATATTATTAGCCATATTATGCTTAAATGGTCGATAGAACGACAATTACTATACTTATTACTCTTATTATTATCAATCTTACTCATATTATTAGCCATATTATGCTTAAATGATCGATAGAACGACAATTACTATACCTATTACTCATTCTATTATCAATCTTACTCATATTATTAGCCATATTATGCTTAAATGATCGATAGAACGACAATTACTATACCTATTACTCATACTATTATCAATCTAACTCATATCATTAACCATATTATGCTTATATGATCGATAGAACGACAAGTACTATACTTATTACTCTTATTATTATCAATCTAACTCATATTATTAGCCATATTATGCTTATGTGATCGATAGAACGACAATTACTATACTTATTACTCTTATTATTATCAATCTAACTCATATTATTAGCCATATTATGATTATATGATCGATAGAACGACAAGTACTATACTTATTACTCTTATTATTATCAATCTAACTCATGTTATTAGCCATATCATGCTTATATGATCGACAGAACGACAATTACTATACTTATTATTCTTATTTTTATCAACCTAACTCATATTATTAGCCATATTATGCTTAAATGATCGATAGAACGACAATTACTATACTTATTACTCTTATTATTATGAATCTAACTCATATTATTAACCATATTATGCAGATATGATCGATAGAGCTACAATTACTATACCCATTACTCTTATTATTATCAATCTAACTCATATTATTAGCCATATTATGCTTATATGATCGATAGAACGACAATTACTGTACTTACTACTCTTATCATTATCGATCTAACTCATATTATTAGCCATATTATGCTTATATGATCGATAGAACGACAATTACTATACTTATGACTCTTATTATTATCAATCTAACTCATATTATTAGCCATATTATGATTATATGATCGATAGAACGACAAGTACTATACTTATTACTCTTATTATTATCAATCTAACTCATATTATTAGCCATATCATGCTTATATGATCGACAGAACGACAATTACTATACTTATTATTCTTATTTTTATCAACCTAACTCATATTATTAGCCATATTATGCTTAAATGATCGATAGAACGACAATTACTATACTTATTACTCTTATTATTATCAATCTAACTCATATTATTAGCCATATTATGCTTAAATGATCGATAGAACGACAATTACTATACTTATTACTCTTATTATTATCAAGCTAACTCATATTATTAGCCACATTATGCTTATATGATTGACAGAACGACAATTACTATACTCATTATTCTTATTTTTATCAACCTAACTCATATTATTAGCCATATTATGCTTAAATGGTCGATAGAACGACAATTACTATACTTATTACTCTTATTATTATCAATCTTACTCATATTATTAGCCATATTATGCTTAAATGATCGATAGAACGACAATTACTATACCTATTACTCATTCTATTATCAATCTTACTCATATTATTAGCCATATTATGCTTAAATGATCGATAGAACGACAATTACTATACCTATTACTCATACTATATTCAATCTAACTCATATCATTAACCATATTATGCTTATATGATCGATAGAACGACAAGTACTATACTTATTACTCTTATTATTATCAATCTAACTCATATTATTAGCCATATTATGCTTATATGATCGATAGAACGACAATTACTATACTTATTACTCTTATTATTATCAATCTAACTCATATTATTAGCCATATTATGATTATATGATCGATAGAACGACAAGTACTATACTTATTACTCTTATTATTATCAATCTAACTCATGTTATTAGCCATATCATGCTTATATGATCGACAGAACGACAATTACTATACTTATTATTCTTATTTTTATCAACCTAACTCATATTATTAGCCATATTATGCTTAAATGATCGATAGAACGACAATTACTATACTTATTACTCTTATTATTATGAATCTAACTCATATTATTAACCATATTATGCAGATATGATCGATAGAGCTACAATTACTATACCCATTACTCTTATTATTATCAATCTAACTCATATTATTAGCCATATTATGCTTATATGATCGATAGAACGACAATTACTGTACTTACTACTCTTATCATTATCGATCTAACTCATATTATTAGCCATATTATGCTTATATGATCGATAGAACGACAATTACTATACTTATGACTCTTATTATTATCAATCTAACTCATATTATTAGCCATATTATGATTATATGATCGATAGAACGACAAGTACTATACTTATTACTCTTATTATTATCAATCTAACTCATATTATTAGCCATATCATGCTTATATGATCGACAGAACGACAATTACTATACTTATTATTCTTATTTTTATCAACCTAACTCATATTATTAGCCATATTATGCTTAAATGATCGATAGAACGACAATTACTATACTTATTACTCTTATTATTATGAATCTAACTCATATTATTAACCATATTATGCAGATATGATCGATAGAGCTACAATTACTATACCCATTACTCTTATTATTATCAATCTAACTCATATTATTAGCCATATTATGCTTATATGATCGATAGAACGACAATTACTGTACTTACTACTCTTATCATTATCGATCTAACTCATATTATTAGCCATATTACGCTTATATGATCGATAGAACGACAATTACTATACTTATTACTCTTATTATTATCAATCTAACTCATATTATTAGCCATATTATGCAGATATGATCGATAGAACGACAATTACTATACTCATTACACTCACTATTATCAATCTAACTCATATTATTAACAATATTATGCAGATATGATCGATAGCACGACATTTACTATACTTATTACTCTTATTATTATCAATCTAACTCATATTACTAGCCATATTATGCTTAAATGATCGATAGAACGACAACTACTATACTTATTACTCTTATTATTATCAATCTAACTCATATTATTAGCCATATTATGCTTATATGATCGATAGAACGACAATTACTATACTCACTACTCTTATTATTATCAATCTAACTCATATTATTAGCCATACTATGCTTATATGATCGACAGAACGACAATTACTGTACGTATTACACTTACTATTATCAATCTAACTCATATTATTACCCATATTATGCTTATATGATCGATAGAACGACAATTACTATACTTATTACTCTTATTATTATCAATCTAACTCATATTATTAGCCATATTATGCTTAAATGATCGATAGAACGACAATTACTATACTTATTACTCTTATTATTATCAATCTAACTCATATTATTAGCCATATTATGCTTATATGATCGATAGAACGACAATTACTATACTCACTACTCTTATTATTATCAATCTAACTCATATTATTAGCCATATTATGCTTATATGATCGACAGGACGACAATTACTGTACTTATTACACTTACTATTATCAATCTAACTCATATTATTAGCCATATTATGCTTATATGATCGATAGAACGACAATTACTATACCTATTACTCATACTATTATCAATCTTACTCATATTATTAGCCATATTGTGCTTAAATGATCGATAGAACGACAATTACTATACCTATTACTCATACTATTATCAATCTAACTCATATTATTAGCCATATTATGCTTATATGATCGATAGAACGACAAGTACTATACTTATTACTCTTATTATTATCAATCTAACTCATATTATTAGCCATATTATGCTTATATGATCGATAGAACGACAATTACTATACTTATTACTCTTATTATTATCAATCTAACTCATATTATTAGCCATATTATGATTATATGATCGATAGAACGACAAGTACTATACTTATTACTCTTATTATTATCAATCTAACTCATATTATTAGCCATATCATGCTTATATGATCGACAGAACGACAATTACTATACTTATTATTCTTATTTTTATCAACCTAACTCATATTATTAGCCATATTATGCTTAAATGATCGATAGAACGACAATTACTATACTTATTACTCTTATTATTATGAATCTAACTCATATTATTAACCATATTATGCAGATATGATCGATAGAGCTACAATTACTATACCCATTACTCTTATTATTATCAATCTAACTCATATTATTAGCCATATTATGCTTAAATGATCGATAGAACGACAATTACTATACTTATTACTCTTATTATTATCAATCTAACTCATATTATTAGCCATATTATGCTTAAATGATCGATAGAACGACAATTACTATACTTATTACTCTTATTATTATCAAGCTAACTCATATTATTAGCCATATTATGCTTATATGATCGACAGAACGGCAATTACTATACTTATTATTCTTATTTTTATCAACCTAACTCATATTATTAGCCATATTATGCTTAAATGATCGATAGAACGACAATTACTATACTTATTACTCTTATTATTATTAATCTAACTCATATTATTAGCCATATTATGCTTAAATGATCGATAGAACGACAATTACTATACTTATTACTCTTATTATTATCAAGCTAACTCATATTGTTAGCCATGTTATGCTTATATGATCGATAGAACGACAATTACTATACTTATTACTCTTATTATTATGAATCTAACTCATATCATTAACCATGTTATGCAGATATGATCGATAGAACTACAATTACTATACTCATTACTCTTGTTATTATCAACCTAACTCATATTATTAGCCATATTATGCTTAAATGATCGATAGAACGACAATTACTATACTTATTACTCTTATTATTATCAATCTAACTCATATTATTAGCCATATTATGCTTAAATGATCGATAGAACGACAATTACTATACTTATTACTCTTATTATTATCAAGCTAACTCATATTATTAGCCACATTATGCTTATATGATCGACAGAACGACAATTACTATACTCATTATTCTTATTTTTATCAACCTAACTCATATTATTAGCCATATTATGCTTAAATGGTCGATAGAACGACAATTACTATACTCATTACTCTTATTATTATCAATCTTACTCATATTATTAGCCATATTATGCTTAAATGATCGATAGAACGACAATTACTATACCTATTACTCATTCTATTATCAATCTTACTCATATTATTAGCCATATTATGCTTAAATGATCGATAGAACGACAATTACTATACCTATTACTCATACTATTATCAATCTAACTCATATTATTAACCATATTATGCTTATATGATCGATAGAACGACAAGTACTATACTTATTACTCTTATTATTATCAATCTAACTCATATTATTAGCCATATTATGCTTATATGATCGATAGAACGACAATTACTATACTTATTACTCTTATTATTATCAATCTAACTCATATTATGAGCCATATTATGATTATATGATCGATAGAACGACAAGTACTATACTTATTACTCTTATTATTATCAATCTAACTCATATTATTAGCCATATCATGCTTATATGATCGACAGAACGACAATTACTATACTTATTATTCTTATTTTTATCAACCTAACTCATATTATTAGCCATATTATGCTTAAATGATCGATAGAACGACAATTACTATACTTATTACTCTTATTATTATGAATCTAACTCATATTATTAACCATATTATGCAGATATGATCGATAGAGCTACAATTACTATACCCATTACTCTTATTATTATCAATCTAACTCATATTATTAGCCATATTATGCTTATATGATCGATAGAACGACAATTACTGTACTTACTACTCTTATCATTATCGATCTAGCTCATATTATTAGCCATATTATGCTTATATGATCGATAGAACGACAATTACTATACTTATTACTCTTATTATTATCAATCTAACTCATATTATTAGCCATATTATGATTATATGATCGATAGAACGACAAGTACTATACTTATTACTCTTATTATTATCAATCTAACTCATATTATTAGCCATATTATGATTATATGATCGATAGAACGACAAGTACTATACTTATTACTCTTATTATTATCAATCTAACTCATGTTATTAGCCATATCATGCTTATATGATCGACAGAACGACAATTACTATACTTATTATTCTTATTTTTATCAACCTAACTCATATTATTAGCCATATTATGCTTAAATGATCGATAGAACGACAATTACTATACTTATTACTCTTATTATTATGAATCTAACTCATATTATTAACCATATTATGCAGATATGATCGATAGAGCTACAATTACTATACCCATTACTCTTATTATTATCAATCTAACTCATATTATTAGCCATATTATGCTTATATGATCGATAGAACGACAATTACTGTACTTACTACTCTTATCATTATCGATCTAACTCATATTATTAGCCATATTATGCTTATATGATCGATAGAACGACAATTACTATACTTATGACTCTTATTATTATCAATCTAACTCATATTATTAGCCATATTATGATTATATGATCGATAGAACGACAAGTACTATACTTATTACTCTTATTATTATCAATCTAACTCATATTATTAGCCATATCATGCTTATATGATCGACAGAACGACAATTACTATACTTATTATTCTTATTTTTATCAACCTAACTCATATTATTAGCCATATTATGCTTAAATGATCGATAGAACGACAATTACTATACTTATTACTCTTATTATTATCAATCTAACTCATATTATTAGCCATATTATGCTTAAATGATCGATAGAACGACAATTACTATACTTATTACTCTTATTATTATCAAGCTAACTCATATTATTAGCCACATTATGCTTATATGATTGACAGAACGACAATTACTATACTCATTATTCTTATTTTTATCAACCTAACTCATATTATTAGCCATATTATGCTTAAATGGTCGATAGAACGACAATTACTATACTTATTACTCTTATTATTATCAATCTTACTCATATTATTAGCCATATTATGCTTAAATGATCGATAGAACGACAATTACTATACCTATTACTCATTCTATTATCAATCTTACTCATATTATTAGCCATATTATGCTTAAATGATCGATAGAACGACAATTACTATACCTATTACTCATACTATATTCAATCTAACTCATATCATTAACCATATTATGCTTATATGATCGATAGAACGACAAGTACTATACTTATTACTCTTATTATTATCAATCTAACTCATATTATTAGCCATATTATGCTTATATGATCGATAGAACGACAATTACTATACTTATTACTCTTATTATTATCAATCTAACTCATATTATTAGCCATATTATGATTATATGATCGATAGAACGACAAGTACTATACTTATTACTCTTATTATTATCAATCTAACTCATGTTATTAGCCATATCATGCTTATATGATCGACAGAACGACAATTACTATACTTATTATTCTTATTTTTATCAACCTAACTCATATTATTAGCCATATTATGCTTAAATGATCGATAGAACGACAATTACTATACTTATTACTCTTATTATTATGAATCTAACTCATATTATTAACCATATTATGCAGATATGATCGATAGAGCTACAATTACTATACCCATTACTCTTATCATTATCGATCTAACTCATATTATTAGCCATATTACGCTTATATGATCGATAGAACGACAATTACTATACTTATTACTCTTATTATTATCAATCTAACTCATATTATTAGCCATATTATGCAGATATGATCGATAGAACGACAATTACTATACTCATTACACTCACTATTATCAATCTAACTCATATTATTAACAATATTATGCAGATATGATCGATAGCACGACATTTACTATACTTATTACTCTTATTATTATCAATCTAACTCATATTACTAGCCATATTATGCTTAAATGATCGATAGAACGACAACTACTATACTTATTACTCTTATTATTATCAATCTAACTCATATTATTAGCCATATTATGCTTATATGATCGATAGAACGACAATTACTATACTCACTACTCTTATTATTATCAATCTAACTCATATTATTAGCCATACTATGCTTATATGATCGACAGAACGACAATTACTGTACGTATTACACTTACTATTATCAATCTAACTCATATTATTACCCATATTATGCTTATATGATCGATAGAACGACAATTACTATACTTATTACTCTTATTATTATCAATCTAACTCATATTATTAGCCATATTATGCTTAAATGATCGATAGAACGACAATTACTATACTTATTACTCTTATTATTATCAATCTAACTCATATTATTAGCCATATTATGCTTATATGATCGATAGAACGACAATTACTATACTCACTACTCTTATTATTATCAATCTAACTCATATTATTAGCCATATTATGCTTATATGATCGACAGGACGACAATTACTGTACTTATTACACTTACTATTATCAATCTAACTCATATTATTAGCCATATTATGCTTATATGATCGATAGAACGACAATTACTATACCTATTACTCATACTATTATCAATCTTACTCATATTATTAGCCATATTGTGCTTAAATGATCGATAGAACGACAATTACTATACCTATTACTCATACTATTATCAATCTAACTCATATTATTAGCCATATTATGCTTATATGATCGATAGAACGACAAGTACTATACTTATTACTCTTATTATTATCAATCTAACTCATATTATTAGCCATATTATGCTTATATGATCGATAGAACGACAATTACTATACTTATTACTCTTATTATTATCAATCTAACTCATATTATTAGCCATATTATGATTATATGATCGATAGAACGACAAGTACTATACTTATTACTCTTATTATTATCAATCTAACTCATATTATTAGCCATATCATGCTTATATGATCGACAGAACGACAATTACTATACTTATTATTCTTATTTTTATCAACCTAACTCATATTATTAGCCATATTATGCTTAAATGATCGATAGAACGACAATTACTATACTTATTACTCTTATTATTATGAATCTAACTCATATTATTAACCATATTATGCAGATATGATCGATAGAGCTACAATTACTATACCCATTACTCTTATTATTATCAATCTAACTCATATTATTAGCCATATTATGCTTAAATGATCGATAGAACGACAATTACTATACTTATTACTCTTATTATTATCAATCTAACTCATATTATTAGCCATATTATGCTTAAATGATCGATAGAACGACAATTACTATACTTATTACTCTTATTATTATCAAGCTAACTCATATTATTAGCCATATTATGCTTATATGATCGACAGAACGGCAATTACTATACTTATTATTCTTATTTTTATCAACCTAACTCATATTATTAGCCATATTATGCTTAAATGATCGATAGAACGACAATTACTATACTTATTACTCTTATTATTATTAATCTAACTCATATTATTAGCCATATTATGCTTAAATGATCGATAGAACGACAATTACTATACTTATTACTCTTATTATTATCAAGCTAACTCATATTGTTAGCCATGTTATGCTTATATGATCGATAGAACGACAATTACTATACTTATTACTCTTATTATTATGAATCTAACTCATATCATTAACCATGTTATGCAGATATGATCGATAGAACTACAATTACTATACTCATTACTCTTGTTATTATCAACCTAACTCATATTATTAGCCATATTATGCTTAAATGATCGATAGAACGACAATTACTATACTTATTACTCTTATTATTATCAATCTAACTCATATTATTAGCCATATTATGCTTAAATGATCGATAGAACGACAATTACTATACTTATTACTCTTATTATTATCAAGCTAACTCATATTATTAGCCACATTATGCTTATATGATCGACAGAACGACAATTACTATACTCATTATTCTTATTTTTATCAACCTAACTCATATTATTAGCCATATTATGCTTAAATGGTCGATAGAACGACAATTACTATACTCATTACTCTTATTATTATCAATCTTACTCATATTATTAGCCATATTATGCTTAAATGATCGATAGAACGACAATTACTATACCTATTACTCATTCTATTATCAATCTTACTCATATTATTAGCCATATTATGCTTAAATGATCGATAGAACGACAATTACTATACCTATTACTCATACTATTATCAATCTAACTCATATTATTAACCATATTATGCTTATATGATCGATAGAACGACAAGTACTATACTTATTACTCTTATTATTATCAATCTAACTCATATTATTAGCCATATTATGCTTATATGATCGATAGAACGACAATTACTATACTTATTACTCTTATTATTATCAATCTAACTCATATTATGAGCCATATTATGATTATATGATCGATAGAACGACAAGTACTATACTTATTACTCTTATTATTATCAATCTAACTCATATTATTAGCCATATCATGCTTATATGATCGACAGAACGACAATTACTATACTTATTATTCTTATTTTTATCAACCTAACTCATATTATTAGCCATATTATGCTTAAATGATCGATAGAACGACAATTACTATACTTATTACTCTTATTATTATGAATCTAACTCATATTATTAACCATATTATGCAGATATGATCGATAGAGCTACAATTACTATACCCATTACTCTTATTATTATCAATCTAACTCATATTATTAGCCATATTATGCTTATATGATCGATAGAACGACAATTACTGTACTTACTACTCTTATCATCATCGATCTAGCTCATATTATTAGCCAATATTATGCTTATATGATCGATAGAACGACAATTACTATACTTATTACTCTTATTATTATCAATCTAACTCATATTATTAGCCATATTATGATTATATGATCGATAGAACGACAAGTACTATACTTATTACTCTTATTATTATCAATCTAACTCATATTATTAGCCATATTATGATTATATGATCGATAGAACGACAAGTACTATACTTATTACTCTTATTATTATCAATCTAACTCATGTTATTAGCCATATCATGCTTATATGATCGACAGAACGACAATTACTATACTTATTATTCTTATTTTTATCAACCTAACTCATATTATTAGCCATATTATGCTTAAATGATCGATAGAACGACAATTACTATACTTATTACTCTTATTATTATGAATCTAACTCATATTATTAACCATATTATGCAGATATGATCGATAGAGCTACAATTACTATACCCATTACTCTTATTATTATCAATCTAACTCATATTATTAGCCATATTATGCTTATATGATCGATAGAACGACAATTACTGTACTTACTACTCTTATCATTATCGATCTAACTCATATTATTAGCCATATTATGCTTATATGATCGATAGAACGACAATTACTATACTTATGACTCTTATTATTATCAATCTAACTCATATTATTAGCCATATTATGATTATATGATCGATAGAACGACAAGTACTATACTTATTACTCTTATTATTATCAATCTAACTCATATTATTAGCCATATCATGCTCATATGATCGACAGAACGACAATTACTATACTTATTATTCTTATTTTTATCAACCTAACTCATATTATTAGCCATATTATGCTTAAATGATCGATAGAACGACAATTACTATACTTATTACTCTTATTATTATGAATCTAACTCATATTATTAACCATATTATGCAGATATGATCGATAGAGCTACAATTACTATACCCATTACTCTTATTATTATCAATCTAACTCATATTATTAGCCATATTATGCTTATATGATCGATAGAACGACAATTACTGTACTTACTACTCTTATCATTATCGATCTAACTCATATTATTAGCCATATTATGCTTATATGATCGATAGAACGACAATTACTATACTTATTACTCTTATTATTATCAATCTAACTCATATTATTAGCCATATTATGCAGATATGATCGATAGAACGACAATTACTATACTTATTACACTCACTATTATCAATCTAACTCATATTATTAACAATATTATGCAGATATGATCGATAGCACGACATTTACTATACTTATTACTCTTATTATTATCAATCTAACTCATATTACTAGCCATATTATACTTAAATGATCGATAGAACGACAACTACTATACTTATTACTCTTATTATTATCAATCTAACTCATATTATTAGCCATATTTTGCTTATATGATCGATAGAACGACAATTACTATACTCACTACTCTTATTATTATCAATCTAACTCATATTATTAGCCATACTATGCTTATATGATCGACAGAACGACAATTACTGTACGTATTACACTTACTATTATCAATCTAACTCATATTATTACCCATATTATGCTTATATGATCGATAGAACGACAATTACTATACTTATTACTCTTATTATTATCAATCTAACTCATATTATTAGCCATATTATGCTTAAATGATCGATAGAACGACAATTACTATACTTATTACACTTATTACTATCAATCTAACTCATATTATTAGCCATATTATGCTTATATGATCGATAGAACGACAATTACTATACTCACTACTCTTATTATTATCAATCTAACTCATATTATTAGCCATATTATGCTTATATGATCGACAGGACGACAATTAGTGTACTTATTACACTTACTATTATCAATCTAACTCATATTATTAGCCATATTATGCTTATATGATCGATAGAACGACAATTACTATACCTATTACTCATACTATTATCAATCTTACTCATATTATTAGCCATATTATGCTTAAATGATCGATAGAGCGACAATTACTATACCTATTACTCATACTATTATCAATCTAACTCATATTATTAGCCATATTATGCTTAAATGATCGATAGAACGACAATTACTATACTTATTACTCTTATTATTATCAAGCTAACTCATATTATTAGCCATATTATGCTTATATGATCGACAGAACGGCAATTACTATACTTATTATTCTTATTTTTATCAACCTAACTCATATTATTAGCCATATTATGCTTAAATGATCGATAGAACGACAATTACTATACTTATTACTCTTATTATTATTAATCTAACTCATATTATTAGCCATATTATGCTTAAATGATCGATAGAACGACAATTACTATACTTATTACTCTTATTATTATCAAGCTAACTCATATTGTTAGCCATGTTATGCTTATATGATCGATAGAACGACAATTACTATACTTATTACTCTTATTATTATGAATCTAACTCATATTATTAACCATATTATGCAGATATGATCGATAGAACTACAATTACTATACTCATTACTCTTGTTATTATCAACCTAACTGATATTATTAGCCATATTATGCTTAAATGATCGATAGAACGACAATTACTATACTTATTACTCTTATTATTATCAATCTAACTCATATTATTAGCCATATTATGCTTAAATGATCGATAGAACGACAATTACTATACTTATTACTCTTATTATTATCAAGCTAACTCATATTATTAGCCACATTATGCTTATATGATCGACAGAACGACAATTACTATACTCATTACTCTTATTTTTATCAACCTAACTCATATTATTAGCCATATTATGCTTAAATGGTCGATAGAACGACAATTACTATACTTATTACTCTTATTATTATCAATCTTACTCATATTATTAGCCATATTATGCTTAAATGATCGATAGAACGACAATTATTATACCTATTACTCATTCTATTATCAATCTTACTCATATTATTAGCCATATTATGCTTAAATGATCGATAGAACGACAATTACTATACCTATTACTCATACTATTATCAATCTAACTCATATTATTAACCATATTATGCTTATATGATCGATAGAACGACAAGTACTATACTTATTACTCTTATTATTATCAATCTAACTCATATTATTAGCCATATTATGCTTATATGATCGATAGAACGACAATTACTATACTTATTACTCTTATTATTATCAATCTAACTCATATTATGAGCCATATTATGATTATATGATCGATAGAACGACAAGTACTATACTTATTACTCTTATTATTATCAATCTAACTCATATTATTAGCCATATCATGCTTATATGATCGACAGAACGACAATTACTATACTTATTATTCTTATTTTTATCAACCTAACTCATATTATTAGCCATATTATGCTTAAATGATCGATAGAACGACAATTACTATACTTATTACTCTTATTATTATGAATCTAACTCATATTATTAACCATATTATGCAGATATGATCGATAGAGCTACAATTACTATACCCATTACTCTTATTATTATCAATCTAACTCATATTATTACCCATATTATGCTTATATGATCGATAGAACGACAATTACTGTACTTACTACTCTTATCATTATCGATCTAGCTCATATTATTAGCCATATTATGCTTATATGATCGATAGAACGACAATTACTATACTTATTACTCTTATTATTATCAATCTAACTCATATTATTAGCCATATTATGATTATATGATCGATAGAACGACAAGTACTATACTTATTACTCTTATTATTATCAATCTAACTCATATTAATAGCCATATCATGCTTATATGATCGACAGAACGACAATTACTATACTTATTATTCTTATTTTTATCAACCTAACTCATATTATTAGCCATATTATGCTTAAACGATCGATAGAACGACAATTACTATACTTATTACTCTTATTATTATGAATCTAACTCATATTATTAACCATATTATGCAGATATGATCGATAGAGCTACAAATACTATACCCATTACTCTTATTATTATCAATCTAACTCATATTATTAGCCATATTATGCTTATATGATCGATAGAACGACAATTACTGTACTTACTACTCTTATCATTATCGATCTAACTCATATTATTAGCCATATTATGCTTATATGATCGATAGAACGACAATTACTATACTTATTACTCTTATTATTATCAATCTAACTCATATTATTAGCCATATTATGCAGATAAGATCGATAGAACGACAATTACTATACTTATTACACTCACTATTATCAATCTAACTCATATTATTAACAATATTATGCAGATATGATCGATAGCACGACATTTACTATACTTATTACTCTTATTATTATCAATCTAACTCATATTACTAGCCATATTATGCTTAAATGATCGATAGAACGACAACTACTATACTTATTACTCTTATTATTATCAATCTAACTCATATTATTAGCCATATTATGCTTATATGATCCATAGAACGACAATTACTATACTCACTACTCTTATTATTATCAATCTAACTCATATTATTAGCCATACTATGCTTATATGATCGACAGAACGACAATTACTGTACGTATTACACTTACTATTATCAATCTAACTCATATTATTACCCATATTATGCTTATATTATCGATAGAACGACAATTACTATACTTATTACTCTTATTATTATCAATCTAACTCATATTATTAGCCATATTATGCTTAAATGATCGATAGAACGACAATTACTATACTTATTACTCTTATTATTATCAATCTAACTCATATTATTAGCCATATTATGCTTATATGATCGATAGAACGACAATTACTATACTCACTACTCTTATTATTATCAATCTAACTCACATTATTAGCCATATTATGCTTATATGATCGACAGGACGACAATTACTGTACTTGTTACACTTACTATTATCAATCTAACTCATATTATTAGCCATATTATGCTTATATGATCGATAGAACGACAATTACTATACCTATTGCTCATACTATTATCAATCTAACTCATATTATTAGCCATATTATGCTTATATGATCGATAGAACGACAAGTACTATACTTATTACTCTTATTATTATCAATCTAACTCATATTATTAGCCATATTATGCTTATATGATCGACAGAACGACAATTACTATACTTATTATTCTTATTTTTATCAACCTAACTCATACTATTAGCCATATTATGCTTAAATGATCGACAGAACGACAATTACTATACTTATTACTCTTTTTATTATGAATCCACCTCATATTATTAACCATATTATGCAGATATGATCGATAGAACTACAATTACTATACCCATTACTCTTATTATTATCAATCTAACTCATATTATTAGCCATATTATGCTTATATGATCGATAGAACGACAATTACTGTACTTACAACTCTTATCATTATCGATCTAACTCATATTATTAGCCATATTATGCTTATATGATCGATAGAACGACAATTACTATACTTATTACTCTTATTATTATCAATCTAACTCATATTATTAGCCATATTATGCTTAAATGGTCGATAGAACGACAATTACTATACTTATTACTCTTATTATTATCAATCTTACTCATATTATTAGCCATATTATGCTTAAATGATCGATAGAACGACAATTACTATACCTATTACTCATACTATTATCAATCTAACTCATATTATTAGCCATATTATGCTTATATGATCGATAGAACGACAAGTACTATACTTATTACTCTTATTATTATCAATCTAACTCATATTATTAGCCATATTATGCTTATATGATCGATAGAACGACAATTACTATACTTATTACTCTTATTATTATCAATCTAACTCATATTATTAGCCATATTATGATTATATGATCGATAGAACGACAAGTACTATACTTATTACTCTTATTATTATCAATCTAACTCATATTATTAGCCATATCATGCTTATATGATCGACAGAACGACAATTACTATACTTATTATTCTTATTTTTATCAACCTAACTCATATTATTAGCCATATTATGCTTAAATGATCGATAGAACGACAATTACTATACTTATTACTCTTATTATTATGAATCTAACTCATATTATTAACCATATTATGCAGATATGATCGATAGAGCTACAATTACTATACCCATTACTCTTATTATTATCAATCTAACTCATATTATTGGCCATATTATGCTTAAATGATCGATAGAACGACAATTACTATACTTATTACTCTTATTATTATCAATCTAACTCATATTATTAGCCATATTATGCTTAAATGATCGATAGAACGACAATTACTATACTTATTACTCTTATTATTATCAAGCTAACTCATATTATTAGCCATATTATGCTTATATGATCGACAGAACGGCA